>NC_139992.1:52587667-52713228 GCF_964263955.1 Coregonus lavaretus
ATGTCAGTTAGCCTATCAGAAGCTTCTAAAGCCATGACATCATTTTGTGGAATTTTCCAAGCTGTTTAAAGGCACAGTCAATTTAGTGTATGTAAACTTCTGACCCACTGGAATTGTGATACAGTGAATAATAAGTGAAATAATCTGTCTATAAACAATTGTTGGACAATTTACTTGTGTCATGCACAAAGTAGAGGTCCTAACCGACTTGCCAAAACTATAGTTTGTTAACAAGAAATTTGTGGAGTGGTTGAAAAACGAGTTTTAATGACTCCAACCTAAGTGTATGTAAACTTCCGACTTCAACTGTAAGTACACATTTCAGTTCAACAAAGGCTTTCTGCAAAGCAAAAAAGGCACATTGTAGTCCTGAAAGAGAGCAACCAAATACACAACTGTATCGTCCCCATACAAGTGGAGGTTACAATTTCTTACAAACAAACCAATATTGTTTGTATAGATAGTAAAAAGTGCAGGGCCCAAAATTGACCCTTGGTGGACACCTTTGGTAATATAAACCTGACTTAACAACATCAGAAGAAACACATTGTGTCCTGTCTGTCGGATAGTTTTCAAACCAAATGCAGGCTGCCTGACCCAGGCCAATTTCAGACAGTAAATTAATTAATCATGTATGGTCAACAATGTCGAAAGCCTTTGACAGATCTCTAAAAAGGGAAGCACAATGCAATTTAAAATGTCATTTTACACCAAAGAAGCAGCAGATATACAGTGGGGAAAAAAAGTATTTAGTCAGCCACCAATTGTGCAAGTTCTCCCACTTAAAAAGATGAGAGAGGCCTGTAATTTTCATCATAGGTACACGTCAACTATGACAGACAAAATGTGGAAATAAAATCCAGAAAATCACATTGTAGGATTTTTTATGAATTTATTTGCAAATTATGGTGGAAAATAAGTATTTGGTCAATAACAAAAGTTTCTCAATACTTTGTTATATACCCTTTGTTGGCAATGACACAGGTCAAACGTTTTCTGTATGTCTTCACAAGGTTTTCACACACTGTTGCTGGTATTTTGGCCCATTCCTCCATGCAGATCTCCTCTAGAGCAGTGATGTTTTGGGGCTGTCGCTGGGCAACACAGACTTTCAACTGCCTCCAAAGATTTTCTATGGGGTTGAGATCTGGAGACTGGCTAGGCCACTCCAGGACCTTGAAATGCTTCTTACGAAGCCACTCCTTCGTTGCCCGGGCGGTGTGTTTGGGATCATTGTCATGCTGAAAGACCCAGCCACGTTTCATCTTCAATGCCCTTGCTGATGGAAGGAGGTTTTCACTAAAAATCTCACAATACATGGCCCCATTCATTCTTTCCTTTACACAGATCAGTCGTCCTGGTCCCTTTGCAGAAAAACAGCCCCAAAGCATGATGTTTCCACCCCCATGCATCACAGTAGGTATGGTGTTCTTTGGATGCAACTCAGCATTATTTGTCCTCCAAACACGACGAGTTGAGTTTTTACCAAAAAGTTATATTTTGGTTTCATCTGACCATATGACATTCTCCCAATCCTCTTCTGGATCATCCACATGCACTCTAGCAAACTTCAGACGGGCCTGGACATGTACTGGCTTAAGCAGGGGGACAAGTCTTGCACTGCAGGATTTGAGTCCCTGGCGGCGTAGTGTGTTACTGATGGTAGGCTTTGTTGCTTTGGTCCCAGCTCTCTGCAGGTCATTCACTAGGTCCCCCTGTGTGGTTCTGGGATTTTTGCTCACCGTTCTTGTGATCATTTTGACCCCACGGGGTGAGATCTTGCGTGGAGCCCCAGATCGAGGGAGATTATCAGTGGTCTTTTATGTCTTCCATTTCCTAATAATTGCTCCCACAGTTGATTTCTTCAAACCAAGCTGCTTACCTATTGCATATTCAGTCTTCCCAGCCTGGTGCAGGTCTACAATTTTGTTTCTGGTGTCCTTTGACAGCTCTTTGGTCTTGGCCATAGTGGAGTTTGGAGTGTGACTGTTTGAGGATGTGGACAGGTGTCTTTTATACTGATAACAAGTTCAAACAGGTGCCATTAATACAGGTAACGAGTGGAGGACAGAGGAGCCTCTTAAAGAAGAAGTTACAGGTCTGTGAGAGCCAGAAATCTTGCTTGTTTGTAGGTGACCAAATACTTATTTTCCACCATAATTTGCAAATAAATTCATAAAAAATCCTACAATGTGATTTTCAGGATTTTTTTTTTTAAATTTGTCTGTCATAATTGATGTGTACCTATGATGAAAATTACAGGCCTCTCTCATCTTTTTAAGTGGGAGAACTTGCACAATTGGTGGCTGACTAAATACTTTTTTTCCCCACTGTAGTGCTATGACCTGGCCTGAAACCAGACTGAAGGACACAGAATACATTTTGAACCTAAAAAATATCTAAACTGAGTGTTGATTAAATATTCTAATATTTTCTCTAGGCAAGACAGTTTAGAGATCGGGCGATACTTATTAATGTCAGAGGGGTTAACACCGTGGTCCCGAAATAATAAAACACTTACAACAAAAAGTTTTACAGGTATAACATGTATGTGTCTTAGAAATATAAAACATTATAGCAAAGTGTTTTGAACAGTAAAAAACACTGAAGCGCTTCCTCCTTCCTGGTATTTGGTATTTATTAGGATTCCCATTACCCGCTGCAAAAGCATCAGCTACTCTTCCTGGGGTCCACATGAAACATGACATAATACATAATAGAGAACAGGTAAAAAAATACACCTTATGGAACTTCGGGGACTGTGAAGAGACACAAACACAAAGGTACAGACACACACATACGCATACAAGCGCTAGCACACACACTACACACACACACACATACACATTGTAATATTGTTGTATGGTGGTATTATGCATTTTGTAGTGTAGATATATATAGTGGTGTAATAATGTTAAAGGATGTACTATTTTATATTTTGTTTTATATGTAATGTAAGTGCCTTAATGTGTTTGGACCCCAGGAAGAGTAGCTGCTGCCTACATACAGTTGAAGTCGGAAGTTTACATAAACTTAGGTTGGAGTCATTAAAAGTCGTTTTTCAACCACTCCACAAATTTCTTGTTAACAAACTATAGTTTTGGCAAGTCAGATAGGACATCTACTTTGTGCATGACACAAGTAATTTTTCCAACAATTGTTTACAGACAGATTATTTCACTTGTAATTCACTGTATCACAATTCCAGTGGGTCAGAAGTTTACATACACTAAGTTGACTGTGCCTTTAAACAGCTTGGAAAAATCCAGAAAATGATGTCATGGCTTTAGAAGCTTCTGATAGGCTAATTGACGTCATTTGAGTCAATTGGAGGTGTACCTGTTGATGTATTTCAAGGCCTACCTTCAAACTCAGTGCCTCTTTGCTTGACATCATGGGAAAATCAAAAGAAATCAGTCAAGACCTCAGAAAAAAAAAATGTAGACCTCCACAAGTCTGGTTCATCCTTGGGAGCAATTTCCAAATGCCTGAAGGTACCACGTTCATCTGTACAAACAATAGTACGCAAGTATAAACACCATGGGACCACGCAGCCGTCATAACCCTCAGGAAGGAGACGCATTCTGTATCCTAAAGATAAATGTACTTTGGTGCGAAAAGTGCAAATCAATCCCAGAACAACAGCAAAGGACCTTGTGAAGATGCTGGAGGAAACGGGTACAAAAGTATCTATATCCACAGTAAAATGAGTTCTATATCGACATAACCTGAAAGGCCGCTCAGCAAGGAAGAAGCCACTGCTCCACAACCGCCATAAAAAAGCCAGACTACGGTTTGCAACTGCACATGGGGACAAAGATCATACTTTTTGGAGAAATATCCTCTGGTCTGATGAAAAAAATATATAACTGTTTGGCCATAATGACCATCGTTATGTTTGGAGGAAAAAGGGGTTTGCTTGCAAGCAGAAGAACACCATCCCAACCGTGAAGCACGGGGGTGGCAGCATCATGCTGTGGGGGTGCTTTGCTGCAGGAGGAACTGGTGCACTTCACAAAATAGATGGCATCATGAAGAAGGAAAATCAGTCAGGAAGTTAAAGCTTGTTCACAAATGGGTCTTCCAAATGGACAATGACCCCAAGCATACTTCCAAAGTTGTGGCAAAATGGCTTAAGGACAACAAAGTAAAGGTATTGGAGTGGCCATCACAAAGCCCTTCCTCAATCCCATAGAAATTTTTTAGGCAGAACTGAACAACCGTGTGCGAGCAAGGAGGCCTACAAACCTGATTCAGTTACACCAGCTCTGTCAGGAGGAATGGGCCAAAATTCACCAAACTTATTGTGGGAAGCTTGTGGAAGGCTACCCGAAACGTTTGACCCAAGTTAAACAATTTAAAGGCAATGCTACCAAATACTAATTAAGTGTATGTAAACTTCTGACCCACTGGGAATGTGATGAAAGAAATAAAAGCTGAAATAAATAATTCACTCTACTATTATTCTGACATTTCACATTCTTAAAATAAAGTGGGGAGCCTAACTGACCTAAGACAGGGAATTTTTACTAGGATTAAATGTCAGGAATTGTGGAAAAACTGAGTTAAATGTATTTGGCTAAAGTGTATGTAAACTTCCGACTTCAACTGTATCAGTACATATACATAATATCTAGGTCTAATACATACAGTGAGGGAAAACATTATTTGATCCCCTGCTGATTTTGTACGTTTGCCCAGTGACAAAGAAATGATCAGTCTATAATTTTAATGGTAGGTTTATTTGAACAGTAAGAGAATATACATGCCTGTCTGAAGTTTGCCAATGAACATCTGAATGATTCAGAGGAGAACTGGGTGAAAGTGTTGTGGTCAGATGAGACCAAAATCGAGCTCTTTGGCATCAACTCAACTCGCCATGTTTGGAGGAGGAGGAATGCTGCCTATGACCCCAAGAACACCATCCCCACCGTCAAACATGGAGGTGGAAACATTATGCTTTGGGGGTGTTTTTCTGCTAAGGGGACAGGACAACTTCACCGCATCAACGGGACAATGGATGGGGCCATGTGAGAACCTCCTTCCCTCAGCCAGGGCATTGAAAATGGATCGTGGATGGGTATTCCATCATGACAATGACCCAAAACACACGGCCAAGGCAACAAAGGAGTGACTCAAGAAGAAGCACATTAAGGTCCTGGAGTGGCCTAGCCAGTCTTCAGACCTTAATCCCATAGAAAATCTGTGGAGGGAGCTGAAGGTTTGAGTTGCCAAACGTCAGCCTCGAAACCTTAATGACTTGCAGAAGATCTGCAAAGAGGAGTGGAACAAAATCCCTCCTGAGAACCTGGTGGCCAACTACAAGAAACGTCTGACCTCTGTCATTGCCAACAAGGGTTTTGCCACCAAGTACTAAGTCATGTTTTGCAGAGGGGTCAAATACTTATTTCCCTCAATAAAATGCAAATCTATTCATAACATTTTTGACATGCCTTTTTCTGGATTTTTTTGATGTTATTCTGTCTCTCACTGTTCAAATAAACCTACCATTAAAATGATAGACTGATCATGTCTTTGTCAGTGGGCAAACGTAAAAAATCAGCAGGGGATCAAATACTTTTTTCCCTCACTGTAGTACAGTGCACATTACAATAAAATATATCTATTTAAAATGTCTGTGTCTCTTCACAGTCCCCTTTGTGCAGTAAGGTGTTCTTTTATCTGTTTTTTTAAACTGGTTTAATTGCTAGCTTGAGTTACCTGGGGACTGTGTTGTACCGATAAGTGTCCGAACTGTGTGCCAACTGCTTAAACTGACAGTTCAGTACCTTGAACACATCAATACCTCATACAACGACCAATAGCTATGCAGTCAATCTCTCCTCAACTTTGAGCCAGTAGAGACTGACATTTACATTTTACATTTTAGTCATTTAGCAGACACTCTTATCCAGAGCGACTTACAGTTAGTGAGTGGATACATTTTTCATGCTGCCCCCCCCCCCCGTGGGAATCGAACCCACAACCCTGGCGTTGCAAGCTCCATGCCATACCAACTGAGCCACAGGAGGTTACATGCATGTTACTGACACTTTCCCTTCGTGTACATCAAAGTACGATACGTGCTGCTGGTCATGTGACAACTTGCATGTACATGAAACATAGGCAGTAATGTCAATGGGCTATATGCATTAATATTTCAGTTTGGTGAACATACTGTATCTCAAGGTAGAATTGGGTCCAACATGGCTGATTTCTATATGAGGAGATGGAGTTATAACAAGTGCAGCGTTTTCTTCTCAATGAGCCAGCTTAAGGTCTGCTGTCTGTAGTAGTTGCCATGGCTGTGATCAATATCATCAATGACTATTGCTGCTGGCGTGCAGAATTTGAAATGGGTGTTTCATGCTAACGTTCAGGCCTGTGTCAGAGACAATGTAATCTCCTCCCTTTGAATCAATGATACCTTTTACGGTCTCAACATTTTTCAATTTTTTGAAGGTAGTGTAACACTATGCTATGCTTGAACCCACCGATATGCTGTAGAGGCTGCTTAAGTGGTATTATAAGTGATGACAATATACAGATGTCGGAAAGAGTTACATAAACGGATGTTATAACAACTGAGGTAGCTAACAACTGTTTGGTTCATGCCACAATAATCAAACTTTTTAAATTCTAGTTAGTTTGTTAGTAGCTTACACAACTCTTAGTTGGGCAAATACTGTTCTAGCCCTTGTAGCTTATGACGGAATGCTATGCTTTTAGTTATGACACAATTCTGCAGTGGCTTCAACTACATACTGCTCAACCCAACACTCTACTACCAAAGGTTATATTTATACTGAACAAAAATATAAACGCAACATGTAAAGTGTTGGTCCCATGTTTCATGAGCTGAAATAAAAGATCCCAGAAATGTTACATGTGCACGAAAAGCTTATTTCTCTCAAATTGTGTGCAAAAATGTGTTTACATCCCTGTTAGTGAGCATTTCTCCTATGCCATTTCACAGGTGCACCTTGTGCTGGGGACATAAAAGGCCACTCTAAAATGTGCAGTTTTGTCATACAGCACAATGCCACAGATGTCTCAAGTTTTGAGGGAGCATGCAATTGACATGCTGACTGCATGAATGTCCACCAGAGCTGTTGCTAGAAAATTGTATGTTCATTTATCTACCATAAGCCACCTCTAATGTCGTTTTAGAGAATTTGGCAGTATGTCCAACCGACCTCACAATTTGTATTTTTGTATTTATTATGGATCCCCATTAGCTGCTGCCAAGGCAGCAGCTACTCTTCCTGGGGTCCAACAAAATAAAAAAATAAAAAATACAATTCATTCACAGATTTCACAACACACTGTGTGCCCTCAGGCCTCACTACCACATATCTACAGTACAAATCCCATGTGTACATGTGTGTATAGTGCTGCGCCTATGTTTGTGTTGCTTCACAGTCCCCACTGTTCCATAAGGTGTTTTTAAATCTAATTTTACTACTTGCATCAGTTACTTGATGTGGAATAGAGTTCCATGTAGTCATGGATATATGTAGTACTGTGCACCTCCCATAGTCTGTTCTGGACTTGGGGACTGTGAAGAGACCTCTGGTGGCATGTCTTGTGGGGTATGCATGGGTGACTGAGCTGTACGCCAGTAGTTCATAAATACAAGTAGTGATGAAGTCAATCTCTCCTCCACTTTGAGCCAGGAGAGATTGACATGCATATTATTAATATTAGCTCTCTATGTACAACCAAGGGCCAGCCGTGCTGCCCTGTCCTGAGCCAATTACAATTTTCCTAAGTCCTTTTTTGTGGCATCTGACTGACTGAACAGTGGTCCAGGTATGACAAAACTAGGGCCTGTAGGACCTGCCTTGTTGATAGTGCTGTTAAGAAGGTAGAGCAGCACTTGATTATGGACATACTTCTCCCCGTCTTAGCTACTGTTGTATCACTATGTTTTGACCATGACAGTACTCCAAGCAGTTTAGTCACCTCCACTTGCTCAATTTCCACATTATTTATTACGGGATTTAGTTGAGGTTTAGGGTTTAGTGAATGATTTGTCCCAAATACAATGCTTTTAGTTTTAGAAATATTTAGGACTAACTTATTCCTTGCCACCCACTCTGAAACTAACTGCAACTATTTGTTAAGTGTTGCAGTCATTTCAGTCGCTGTAGTAGCTGACATGTATAGTGTTGAGTCATCCACATACATAGACACTCTGGCTTTACTCAAAGTATGTCATTAGTAAAGATTGAAAAAAGTAATGGGCCTAGACAGCTGCCCTGGGGAATTCCTGATTCTACCTGGATTATGTTGGAGAGGCTTCCATTAAAGAACACCCTCTGTGTTATGTTAGACAAGTAACTCTGGATCCACAATATAGCAGGTGGAGTAAAGCCATAACACATACATTTTTCCAGCAGAATACTATAATCAATAATGTCAAAAGCCACACTGAAGTCTAACGAAGCAGCCCCCACAATCTTTTTATCATCGATTTCTCTCACCCAATCATCAGTCATTTCTGTAAATGCTGTGCTTGTTGAATGTCCTTCTCTATAAGCATGCTGAAAGTTTTATCAATTTGTTTACTGTAAAATAGCATTGTATCTGGTCAAACAAAATTATTTCCAATAGATTACTAAGGGTTGGTAACAGGCTAATTGGTCGGCTATTTGAGGCAGTAAAGGGGGCTTTGCTATTCTTAGATAGCGGAATGACTTTTGCTTCCCTCCAAGCCTGGGGGCACACACATTCCAGTAGGCTTACATTGAAATTATGGCAAATAGGAGTGGCAATATTGTCCACTATTATCATCAGTAATTTTCCATCCAAGTTATCAGACCCTGGTGACTTGTCATTGTTGATAGACAACACTATTTTTTTCACCTCTTCCACACTCACTTTACGGAATTCAAAATTACAATGCCTGTCTTTCATAATTTGGTCAGACATACTTGGATGTGTAGTGTCAGCAATTGTTGCTGGCATGTCATACCTAAGTTTGCTAATCTTGCCAATTAAAAAAATCATTAAAGTAGTTGGCAATATCAGTTGGATTTGTGATGAATGAACCATCTGATTCAATAAATGATGGAGCTGAGTTAGCCTTTTTTCCCAAAATGTCATTGAAGGTTGCTCCAAAGCTTTTTACTATCATTCTTTATGTAATTTATCTTTGTTTCATAGTGTAGTTTCTTCTTCTTTTTATTCAGTTTAGTCACATGATTTCTCACTTTGCAATACATTTGCCAATCAGTTGTGCAGCCATACTTATTTGCCATTTATTTTGCCTCATCCCTCTCAACCATACAATTTTTCAATTCCTCATTAATCCATGGGGATTTAACAGTTTTAAATGCATTTTCTTAATGGGTTCATGCTTATTAGTAACTGGAATAAGCAATTTCGTAAATGTGTCAAGTGCACTCTCTGTTTGCTCCTCGTTACACACCACGGACCAACATATATTCTTTACATCAACAACATAGGAATCACTACATAACTTATTGTATGACCTCTTATACACAATATTAGGCCCAGCCTTTGAAACTTTGGTTTTCCTAGATATGGCAACTATATTGTGATCACTACATCCAATGTCTTTGGATATGCTTTCAATCAAATCTCTGCAGCATTAGAAAATATATGATCAATACATGTTGATGATTTAATTCCTGTACTGTTTGTAACTACACTGGTAGACTGACTGATAACCTGAACCAGGCACTGGTTACAGTTTAAAGCTTTCTCTTGAGTGGGCAGCCTGATGAAAGCCAGTCAATATTTAAATCACCCAGAAAGCAGTGGCGGCTCCTGAAAAAATTCTCAGGGGGGGCAATTTTTCTGATGATTTAGGTGACCTACACACATTTTAAAAAAGATATGTCCAGCAACAACATGAAGACAGGGGCAGCATATAAGTCAATACCAGAAGCATTTATTGACTGATCTCAAAAGTGTTGGCTTACAAAAGCAAAATAAGTTATCACAGTAAAAATAATCAAGGGTGTTCTTTCACATTCCTCAACACTGCATAAACAATATGCATTTCCATAAAACACCTCATCTAATTGTGCCACAAAGTTGACAAGTCCAAGAAAAATACCAGGGTTGGTGGAGCCCTCAGTTTCATCTTTGCCTCGCAAAGCTAACTCAAACACTCCGCAAAACTTCACACACTGGATTAGCCGGCTGAGGATGTGGCGGTTCTTGCTAACCTCATCGTTGTGGCGGCGGACAGCTAGCCTGTATCCCTCATCCAGTTGAGTGGCAATGTTCACTCTCCCCAAAGCAGACAATCTCAAACAGCTATCCATGTGGGTCTTTGACAGCTCATGTTTCTTAATCTTTTCTGAAAGATGGTGCATGTCCGTTACACCAGTCGCTGTCCAAGCGGTGCTGTCTGCCGTGCCGCCTTCAGGGTGAAAGAGTAAGCAGGGGTAGCAGAAGACTGCATTAGCTACATCGCAGCCTGCTAGCCAGGTTTTTCGTTCGTACCAATTTTTGGAAAATCCTCGGGTGTAGGACTTTCCCCCTTTAGTAGAAACCTGTTGAATTATTAAATTTGGTCTGGGAGGTCCTAATTGTTTCGTTGCCAATTTATCTTGATTTGTTCGCCGACAAAAAGGAACTTCTTTCAAAGAGACAATCGAGTTGCACTGAATGCTAGCCATCTTGACAGTAGTACGTGAATTGATTGACGCTGCTACCCGCTCTTTTTTTAGTTACGTTATGTTACGTATGACGAAAGCGCGTAAGTGCAAGCCCTCCCGGAACCCATAGAGATTGTATTGAAATCTCTGATATTTGAAAAAAAAAGATTTTACATGATAGTCTATGAGAGACTTCTGGGGCGATTTTCAACCTGACTGAAATCGCCCCAAAAGGGGCGGGGCCATTTGAAGCACGACTTTAGCCTGATTGGACATTTAGTGGCAGATCAGACGTCTAGATTAGAACACTGATAACTACTGTTGCCGTGATATAATTGATTAGAAAAAAAATCCCTTCCTTTTCCCGTTTGGCAGTGCGTCGCCCATATCGCCCTAATGAACACACCGCCCCTGCCAGAAAGTATACCTTTCTATTGATATCACATACGTTATCAAGCATTTCACACGTTATCCAGATACTGACTGTTAGCACTTTGTGGTATATATCAGCTTCCCAGTAGAATGGGCTTTAGGTGAGGCAGATGAGCCTGTAGCCATATTACTTCAACAGTATTTAACATGAGATCCTCTCTAATCTTCAGAGGAATTTGGTTCTGAGTATAAACAGCAACACCTCCACCATTGGCTTTTCTATATTTTCTTTAAATGTTATAACCTTGTATTGCTACCACTGTATCAGCAAAGGTATTATCTAAGTGCGTTTCAGAGATAGTCAGAATATGAATGTCATCTGTTACTAGCAAATTATTGATTTCATGAACCTTGTTTCTTAAGCTTAAGCAGTTAGAGGGACATAAATTAGGTTACTTATATTGTGTCTACCGACGCCCCTGGTGTAATGTACATTTGCTGAAGCATTTTGACAACTCTGCATCACAATGGTAGGGATTAGCTGAGCTGGGCTTGAGTCATTGCTAAGTCATTGTCTCAACACAGCCTTAAAATGCTGTGAAAGGATCCAGGAACCCAAATTATTTGGGTGGATCCCATCCTCCTTATACAATTTTTTTTTGTTTCCAATAAGGTACCAAAATTGTCAAAAAAAGTTACACCCATTGAACTGCAATAATTGCATAGCCAGTTGTGAAGAGCAAGAATCCTGCTAAAGCATTCAATGCCATGATTCAGAGAGGGCCAGATATAATTTTTTTGTTGTTGTTGTTGTTAGTGTCTAGCAGAGAGTCAATCAGCGCTTTAAAATCCAGTTTCAACTGTTCAGAGCTGCCCTTCATAATGTCATTAAAACCCACATGGACTACGATATAATCAATTTCCATGTCCTGACGTAGTACATTCGGGATCAGCTTAGTAATGTCATTAACTCGAGCTCCGGGATAGGACATTGTTTTTGCACCAGGAACGGTCACATTTCTTACCATGGAGCTGTCCAAAATCACGGCTTGCGAGAAGGACGAGGAAATCCTCCCACTCCCACACATCACAGGATGCAGGCCTCCGACAGATGGAGAAGCCCCGCTCGATCCAGAGCAGGTACGGAAGGTTACCGACGTCGATTTCGAATCGTAATAATAGGCACTGCTCCCACAGGCACCCCCAGAGACGAAGGTGCAGGAAGATCAGGCTCCAAGACGTCGAAACTATTCGTTGTTTGTATCCGCTCCGGGCCTCTCGTTGGGAGTGTAGACTGCTTTGCGGGAGGTCGCTGTCTTCGGCTTCCACGGCTCGTGACATGCGACCATCGTTGATTGCCTTTCTCCTCATGCTGTGCTCCTTCGACGGCGCTATCAGATGGGGGAGCTCCGGGCATCACCTGCCAGTCGAATAATGACAAACGACAAGGAGGAGATGCATCCAACAAGCGCGAATGTCGTCCAGCCACCGGCGTAGAAAATGTAAACATTCCACTCTGCGTTTTCCTCAGGTACTTACGTAGACTGGTGACCTGCGTGATCAAGGAAGCCACCTCAAGCCTCGGCAAGTAAACAAATGCCACATTGGAACTCCGAGAGATCCGGTTTGTCCCGAAACGAAGCGTAATAGATACAGCTCCTACAGCGCTGGAACCGTTCATTTACTTCTCCAGAAAAAGAGGGCTCCATTGCAAAACTCATCTGGTACCAACTTTGTTAGCTTGATGGCTAGCAGCTTAGCGTCGATGTCAAGCAGGCTTCAATCTGTCTCTTAAGTGGGATTCCGGGACAATAAATAGCAGTCCTAGTTGTTAAAAGCTAACCACGCTGTGGAATCCACACAAAAAACAGTTATGTATTTGTATTTATGAATAGCATTTTTGTTTTAATAAAAAAATAACAACCCGAGTGTTTTCCAGCATAAAATGTTCAGCTGTGCACTCTGATGACGCCGCCTGAGACATGTAACCACACCAGCCCAGTACTTCCACATCCGGCTTCTTCACCTGCGGGATCATCTGAGGCCAGCTACCTGGACAGCTGATGAAACTGAGGACTATTTATGTCTGTAATAAAGCCCTTTTGTGGGGAAAAACTCATTCTGATTGACTGGGCTTGCCTCCCAAATGGGTGACCCATGGCTGCGCCCCTGCCCAGTGATATCCATAGATTAGGGTCTGATTCATTTATTTCAGTTGACTTATTTCCTTATATGAATTGTGACTCAGTAAAATCGTTGACATTTTGTCGTGTTGCGTTTATTTTTGTTCAGTATAAATCAAAATTGTCAGGTTAATGAAGAGATGTTTTAAATCCAAATAATTGCTCAAAGCCCGAGATGTCTTGTCTCTTTATGCCGGAGGAAACATCTTTGCTGTCTCATTTCGTTGATATATTGAAGACAAAATCCTAATTAGTTTTCTTGTCTTTTTAAAAAAATCTTTTTCTTTTTTAAATTAAGGAATATCTCTGTTTCAGGGTATATATTACAATCATGCATTAAGAAATCACATTAATAATGCACATATATTTTTGTCACATATTTATAGCTATCCCCCAGACATCAACAGAGATCACAGTTGTTGTTAGATCCCCATTGGTTTCAATTAAAGTCTCGCTGAGGCAATAAAAATAGCCAATTCAATCGGAGCAGGCTCTTCAGAGGTAGAAATAGACTGATTAGATTAATCTTGTGTTAAAAACCAGATTAATTGTATATTTAAATCGACACACTATATTTTACGGTAAAGTATCCTGAAGGTAATACTCTATTTTCCATTATTTTCCCACCCAGAAACCATTAGGTCCACAAGAGAGCATTCAGTTGTAATTTGTTTTTATTATTTATGTATTCAGTGTCACTCAAGCGAATTAGTCAATAAGTTAAAATACAAATGATTTTCAACTCAAATGGTACAATAAACATATAGAGATTAAAAGGGGATAAAGCACAGCAGCCAGTTTCTCCAATAGTCGTCTCTAACTCTCCATATAAATCAACACAAACAACACACAGCTTAACTGTACATTACTGATTTTACAACTGTATAAGTCACTCTCTCACACTCCCCATGTAATGGCTTTAGAGTGTCAAGCTTTTCTCACCGCCACTGCCTCCAGTGCTGCCTACAGCACTATGCACAGCTCTACTCACACCCCGCCTGGTAAAGCCAAGCCAAGCATCCCAACGCTAAAAATATTGCCTGACACTCATGCCGCACCCTGCTGCCATTTCTAGAACCAATTTTCCAAACCCCCTCTCAGCCCGCGTTGTGTGTGAAGGGAAGGAAGCATGGGAGCCGAGAGTATGAGCTGACATCTTTGTAATTATTTTATTAACGTGTAAATGGGCAACGGCCCTCTATCAATGCCCGGCGAGCTGACCGCAGAGCTCATACCACCTAGGGGCTGGAGGGGAAGGGGGAGGGGTAGGGAACACCTGATTCATCCAATTTAACTCTTCATTAAGAATGGGTCGCGGCATATTTTTCTCTTGGACGGTAAGCAGTGGCGGCCACCCTCCTTCTTATCCTCCTTTTCTCTCCCTCCTCCTCCTCCTCGCCTTGCACCCTTGGCAAATGAAAGGTCAAAGACGCCGCAGTGATTAATGAACAGCTAGGCTCTGGGATCTCTCTGTCACAATCCTCCTCTTCCCCCCTGCTCCTCATCCCTCCACCCCCCACCCCCCACTGTCAGCCCTCCACCCTCCTCCTCACTGTCTCTTATTATTTCATCTACTAATTTCTACTCCCAAGACTGCTTCGTTAGTCTGTTTGTTTGGGTAAGATGGAAAATGATTGTCTGTCTGTCACGGAAATCGATTGTCTGTTTTGTAGCGAGTGGACAGGGTGGGTAGAGGTGGTGTTCTGTTTGGGGTGGAAGTTGGTAGAGAGTTAATGGAGAATGTTGAGGAGTGTGTGTGTTTGCGTGCGTGCTTGCATGCGTGTATGTGTGTCATGTTCCCCCCAGTGAGAAGTGTAATGATTTTAGTAGCTTGCTCTCAGCACAAAAACTTCAGCCTTTTTATGATGTAAACGATCTCGGGTCCTCAGCACTCTATTCACAAGGTGGATAACACTCCACGGCCCCAGACCAACTGTTTATATTGAAAAAAGTACTGTGTGTGTGTCTGAATGAGAGTGAGTTTGTGTTTGTGTCAGTGTGTGTGTGTGTGTCTGTCTGTCTGTCTGTCAGTCTGTCTGTCTGTGTGTGTCAAGTGTTTGTGTTCCCCGTTTGTGTGTGTGTTTTCGATAGGGCCCCTCTTGTTTGAATGCAGATCCTGGGGCACAATAGCCCTGTTAGCCCGTCTGAGTTCCTGCCTGTCACTTTCTCTCCACATGTTGCTTTTTCTTTCAGCAGATAAGTGGGCCCTAATGTTGAACAAATAGTGGAAATCAGAAGCCACTGAGAATCATTCGCTTCTCCTTTTCCCATGGCACCCAAATAGTAGCCCAGTCTCACAGACAGCAATATCGAAGGAGCGAGAGGGAAAGAGGGGGAGTTTAAAAAAAAAGAGGGCGAGGAAGACAAGAAAAACTCTCTAACAGGCAATTTTTTTTGTCACCACAAGCAGATCCAATTGAAAAGTGTCCTGGAAGGGAGAGAAGACGGAATGGAGAGGAGTTGTCAGATCAGGCCCAAAGCAATGAATAGATCCAAGCGGGCTAAATTGGCATCAGGTGTGGGCTCTTCAGGCTGCTGATAGGTTCCCACATTGTGCTGGCGAGACAGTCGGCCAATTCCAACAATATAATGGGATAAATTAATGCAAATGAGCAGTAGTGGACTGAAATGTATTTAAATGCAGATTGAATGGGGGGGATTTCTCTCTGCGTAGCGCCTGATAACAAGTTGCTTTAGGAGAAGGGACACATTGTGTTGGATCATCCCCTCTCCACCCCCCACCACTTCTGCTCCCCCCCCCCCCCACACCACACCATCAGTCCCTTTTTTCTCTCGACTCTTTCTCTCTCTCACTCTTCTTATAAGGGTTTATTGTTCAGAGGTTACACTGGCTCTTTAAACTTCATGAGTTGCACGTTTAGTCACAATATTGTTTTGAACATTGACGGATGCCCTACTGACACACTAGTCAATGCATTGTCAATGAGCGCTGATGAAGATTTAATCAAAAGTGCATTAGTGGCTTGGAAATACAATTACATTTCAAAAGGAGGCACATAATTAGTAGGACAACCTTTTGTCATCATTTTGATGTTGCCAGATTTGTATTTTGTATTTGTATTTATTAGGGATCCCTATTAGCTAGCAAAAATAGCTAGCAATGCTAAAGTTAGCTAACTAAAATCCAGTGGTCTCCCTCAATCTTAGCTAGCTAGCTGACGTTATACTGCATCTAAATGTGTTTGGACCACTGGAAGATTAGCTTCTGCCTATGCAGCTATTCTTCCTGTGGTCCAAACACATTTAGATGCAGTATAACGTTAGCTAGCTCACTAAGAGTGAGGGAGACTACCGGATTTTAGTTAGCTAACTTTAGCATTGCTAGCTATTTTTGAGAGAGAGAGAGAGAGACTAAAAGCTGCTCAGACACCCTGTAAAGCTGTCACCTTGATCAGTAATGATAATGTTCCTGTTGTGCCCATAGCCTCATTAGAAGCAGCAGAGAGAGAAGGCAGGAGAGCAAGGGTTACACAAACAAGTGTGCCTGCCCAGCTACTAGCCCTGTAGCTGTCCATCTTCTCACACGTCTCCTTTCCATATTTAAAGAGCTCTTGTTACGAGCCCTTTAGCAGACCTGCTGACTGTTGATGGGCTAATTGAATTTCATAAGAACAAAAATTCACATCAAACTCACACCAAATTATATTATATTAACAATTATGTTAACAATTCCATATCAAAGCTCACTGGATAGAAGAAAAGTAAAATATGTCATTGAATATCAAATGTGCAGAAATATTTGATTTCAAAAGCTTGTGCTTGTGGAATCTGCAGCCTGATGCAGTTCTTATAAAAATACATTATTAAATAAATGATTACATTCCACTCTGTGTCCTGCTCGACCTGGAGAAGCAGCAGCAAGACTGAGGAGAGGATGGCTTTGCCACCTCAGAAAGCACTTAAAAAATGTTTATCTGCATTCAAATATAATTTTCATGCAATTAATTACACTCATTGACTCCTGCTTATTCTGTGCAGTAATTGTCTTGCATTTTAATTTCAGCCAGCTCATGTTGACTTTTATTATATTATTTGATTACCTACTGTAACATACCACTTCCTTGTTGTGGGTTATTTAAAGATAAGAAAATATAGTAAGATATTATTTTAAATAACCCTATTGGCTTTACTGGCCAGTCAGTCTGGAAGATCAATATTTTATATTTAATCTGCATTATGTATACATCATAGACATTTATGCATTCATAAGCACTGTTAGAATGACTCCATAGCAGTTGATGCACAGAAGTGTCAAAATAAAATCACATATTATTTGTCACATGCTTCGTAAACTACAGGTGAAAAAATTTGACATAATAGAATAATAATAACACGAGGAATATTTACACAATGAGTAACAATAACTTGGCTATATACACAGGGTACCAGTACAGAGTCGATGTGCAGGGGTGCGAGGCAATTGAGGTAGATATGTACATATAGGTTGGGATAAAGTGACTAGGCAACAGGATAGATAATAAACAGTAGCAGCAGCGTATGTGATGAGTCAAAAGAGTTCAGTGCAGATAGTCAGAGTAGCTATTTGGTCAACTGTTGGTTCCAGACTTGCATCGGTATCGCTTGCCGTGTGGTAGCAGAGAGAACAGTTTATGACTTGGGTGGCTGGAGTCTTTGACCATTTTAGGGCCTTCCTCTGACACCGCCTGGTATAGAGGTCCTGGATGGCAAGGAGCTCGGCCCCAGTGATGTACTGCACAGTTCGTACTACCCTCTGGTACATTTGTACGGTCTGGTCACTGTGCAAAGGTTGAGGGTTATGTCATATTTCTTTATATTATTAGGCTAGATATTGTTGTAAATGTAATCTCTGTGCCTGTGCACATGTACAGTATCTCACAAAAGAGAGTACACCCCTCACATTTTTGTAAACACTGAAGAAATTATACTTTGCTACAATGTAAAGTAGTGAGTGTACAGCTTGTATAACAGTGTAAATTTGCTGTACCCTCAAAATAACACAACACACAGCCATTAATGTCTAAACCGCTGGCAACAAAAGTGACTACACCCCTAAGTGAAAATGTCCAAATTGGGCCCAAAGTGTCAATATTTTGTGTGGCCACCATCATTTTCCAGCACTGCCTTAACCCTCTTGGGCATGGAGTTCACCAGAGCTTCACAGGTTGCCACTGGAGTCCTCTTCCACTCCTCTATGACGACATCAAGGAGCTGGTGGATGTTAGAGACCTTGCACTCCTCCACCTTCCGTTTGAGGATGCCCCACAGATGCTCAATAGGGTTTAGGTTTGGAGACATGCTTGGCCAGCCCATCACCTTTACCCTCAGCTTCTTTAGCAAGGCAGTGGTCGTCTTGGAGGTGTGTTTGGGGTCGTTATCATGTTGGAATACTGCCCTGCGGCCCAGTCTCCGAAGGGAGGGGATCATGCTCTGCTGCAGTATGTAACAGTACATGTTGGCATTCATGGTTCCCTCAATGAACTGTAGCTCCCCAGTGTCGGCAGCACTCATGCAGCCCCAGACCATGACACTCCCACCACCATGCTTGACTGTAGGCAAGACACACTTGTCTTTGTACTCCTCACCTTGTTGCCGCCACACACGCTTGACACCATCTGAACCAAATAAATGTATCTTGGTCTCATCAGACCACAGGACATGGTTCCAGTAATCCATGTCCTTAGTCTGCTTGTCTTCAGCAAACTGTTTGCGGGCTTTCTTGTGCATCATCTTTAGGAGAGGCTTCCTTCTGGGACGATAGCCATGCAGACCAATTTGATGCAGTGTGCCCGTATTGGTCTGAGTACTGACAGGCTGACCCCCCACCCCTTCAGCCTCTGCAGCAATGCTGGCAGCACTCATACGTCTATTTCCCAAAGACAATCTCTGGAAATGACGCTGAGCACGTGCACTCAACTTCTTTGGTCGACCATGGCGACGCCTGTTCTGAGTGGAACCTGTCCTGTTAAACCGCTCTATTGTCTTGGCCACCGTGCTGCAGCTCAGTTTCAGGGTCTTGTCAATCTTCTTATAGCCCAGGCCATCTTTATGTAGACAAACAATTCTTTTTTTCAGATCCTCAGAGAGTTCTTTGCCATGAGGTGCCATGTTGAACTTCCAGTGACCAGTATGAGGGAGTGTGAGAGCGATGACACCAAAATGTAACACACCTGCTCCCCATTCACACCTGAGACCTTGTAACACTAACGAGTCACATGACACCAGGGAGGGAAAATGGCTAATTGGGCCCAATTTGGACATTTTCACTTAGGGGTGTACTCACTTTTGTTGCCAATGGTTTAGACATTAATAGCTGTGTGTTGAGTTATTTTGAGGAGACAGTGTTATACAAGCTGTACACTCACTACTTTACATTGTAGCAAAGTGTAATTTCTTCAGTGTTGTCACATGAAAAGATATACTCAAATATTTACAAAAATGTGAGGGGTGTACTCACTTTTGTGAGATCCTGTATGAATGTTCAATTAGTCTACCCTAATGTTGATGTTATACTGGCACAGTTCAACTGTCGTTCAAAATGTACAATAGAGTATAATTTAGCTAGCTTATGTTAGCTAACGTCAGTCAAAGATAGAACAAACCAACATGTTTACGCTGCTGAACTTAACTATCAGTCTAGCAATACTTTCTCTCTGCATTGTTGGGAAGGGCCTGTAAGTAAGCATTTCACTGTTAGTCCACCCCTGTTTACGAAGCAGGTGACAAATATATATATATATTTTTTAACAGACAGACATAAGGTTGTAGCCTTCATATGTTTTGGAATGTTTGTTCAAATCGCCACAGAGTTTTTATTACAGTAATGATCTCAAAGTGACAAGTATAGGCTACTAAGAGATTACACAGATATACACTGAACAGAAATATAAACACAACATGTAAAGTGTTGGTCCCAAAGGCGAAATTGATTGACAGTGTGTATACCAAAAAAGATCGCAATGTGATTTGGCTGATATAATAATAATATAATATGCCATTTCGCAGACACTTTTATCCAAAGCGATATATATATATATATATATTTTAATGTATGGGTGGTCCCGGGGATCGACCCCACTACCCTGGCGTTACAAGCGCCATGCTCTACCAATTGAGCTACAGAGGCTGATGACTTTCAGAGTTCAATATATGACTGCAACGTTAGCTAGATAGCTAACTTGCCTAGCTAGCGTGTCCAGCTAGGCTAGCAAGCTAGCTAACATTAGGTTACCTCTAATTTAGAATCTTCTGTTTTGTTGTGACGGAAAAATGTATTGTATTGCATCACTTCTCAGCTGTCTTCTCCATCACATCAGTTAAGCCTGGAAATCCCTCTGATAACCTTTGGTCATCGTAAGGCTCATCATTCTTGATAGCCGCAAGCCACCGGCAGCATCGGGGTAAATCTCTGGTAGGTAGAATGGTAAAAGATAGCACATTTTTGTGCTTGTTTTTAATTAGCACAGCCAGGTACAGAACACTACACAGGCATGATTGCAAACGTTAGTGAAAAACAAACATTGTCAAAAAACATTGTTTGTTCGAAGTACACAATGCCATCATACATGTTGGTGGGCATGCTCCATCTACCTAAGCGGGCCTTATCTGCATTCACTATGAATGCCGGACTTTGTGGTTCACTATGAGCAGATGAATACACAGGAAGTCAAAACTTCCCGATTCAACCTATGAAATGAAAATGTGCTAGTTCTAGCTTGTGTTTTGGATAACTGTGATGTTTATGACAAAAAAAAAATGTCATGTTGTTATTATAGTAATGACTATATGCCATGGCAGAGCCAGGGTGAAATGCCCCTTTAACATTTAGAGATCGCACACCAGCAGTTGTTAACAAAGAGACACACACCTCTCACCTTAACCTTACCCGAAGCTGCCGTTCGGTCTTGACAATGCATAGAAAAAACAGCTAGATGTATTTTATCCATGTCAGTGTCTATCCAGATAGATATACACCAATATACACCAGCTATATGTATATTATCAGTGACTATCATCCATGTAAGTTATTTTGAAGAGACCATATTAGTATTGATGGCTGTTTGGGGGCCGATAGCAGCAGCTGCAGAGATGTGCCTCTTATCCACAAGTTTATTTGGCGCGGTGCTACAGTGCAGGTTGTGATTAATAGCTAGGTAATGTAGTGTTGAAATTAGTAAACACTCCCTTTGCTCCCTGGCTTTGTGCTTCAGCAGCTTGATGACAAGGGCAGAGCAAGGTGAGAATCAAGGCATTGGCTACAGTGCAAGAGAGAAAGAAAGAGAAAATAAATAAAGAAGAGCGAGGGGGGAGGAGGAGTAAAGCATGACAGACCTGTGCAGTGTGTTTGGAGGAGTAAAGAAAGAAGAGGAGAGGATAAGGGAAGGACCATTGGCACTCGGATATAAGCGTATGACAAAAGTGGATGTGGAAGACGGGAAGTTCTTCCTCCTTCCGAATAAAGAATAATTAAAAGCTCTCAAGGGAGGGCAGTTTTAATTTCACATGTAAGGGGCAAAAGATTTCATTTAAAGGTGCGGTGAGCAGGAGAGAAGGTTAATAAGATGAACAAAACGATGGAAGGTGAGAGGAACACTCAGTGGCAAAGAGGCTCGTTGGACTTTCACCTGACACGTTTTTAATTATCCCTCCCAGCTCCTGATATTTCGAAGAGAGAGGAGGTGAAAAAGACAAGATTACCTGATTAACAGTCATGGTTACCACTGATTACTTACTCGTGGGGAAAGAGCTGTAGCTAGCTTAGCAGCTAACTGTACGCTAACATAGCTCCTTTAGCTCTTAAACACCATGGATTTAGAAAAAAGGGATTCATAAAGAGTTATTAGGTTATCCATGTTGGGGTAAAACTATTTTACTCAACAAGGAACCCTAAAATAACATTTTAGCCTTCTCACGCCTGAGTTCCAAATATCTGTAACGGTTCCCCCAGAGTGAGTTTTTTTGTTTTAATGCGCGTGATGTCAGAATGCACTCACTGTTCCCAAAAAAATGTGTTATACAACAGGACAGTTAACTCGCGCTGCCCTCAAACCAAGGCACACTTCCTGCAAATTGTCTATGGGCTATGTTCCAACTTGTTCATTTCAAATTATTTTCAAACAATTGTTTGAAATGAGGTGCATTCCGCCTCCTCATTAATTCACATAGAAATAGCCCATTTCACTGTGGCGGACAATTTACGTTTGAGTCATGCTATGCTAATGTTGGGCGTGGATTAGCTAAATGAGCCGGACAAACTTATCTCTTCGATGAGAGCCCAAGCACTCCCCCAGTCAAGTATGCAGACATTTGCACATCTCCAATCAGAACAGAACCTGCCTGAACTTTCCGCATTTTCCGACTGGCGACCACATTGTTTTCCTTACTAATAATGACTTTGGACATGTGTGCGTTCCTATCAAAGTAAGTGCCTTATTACGTTATTATAATCATTTCTGTATATCATTTCATGTCATTTGTACTGTAGCACACCATATGTATGTATGTATGTATGTATGGAGTATAATGTATTCTGTGTGTATTCCTTTATAACCGCGGACATGCAGGTTGTAATTTCATAACCTTTATGGTGTTATACTTTATTGTGCTTATGTAGCTACATTCTTCTATTAGCTCTGTAAAACAATGCTAATGGCATCATATAAGTATTAGCTTGTGTTGTATCCTTTGAAGCTGGCCTAGCCTTATCATGACCATGGCCTGTGTATTCATTTGGCCTGTTTAGCATAGCATCTACCCTGCCCCCTTGTGGTGCCCTTGTGGAGCTCTTCAGTTAGTTTCTTACTGTTTCTTATGAATATCATTCATAATTGCCATGTTGTCAATGCAACTTATTATTTTTATAGAAGTGCTATTATGTTACTTCATTGTAATATTGTTTTATTGCTATATCTGATATTGTATTCTGATTACTAATAATTCCTCTTTATTTTGTACTTTTAGAAACCACACACACAAAGAGTATTGAACATTTATTTGCCAACATCATAGCTGGAACTGGACATATTTCTTGACGAAGATTGAGGCCAGCTTTTGTATGCTAGCAACATACTGTTTGAACATACACTCCTTTACAGTTTTACTGGAGGAAAAAACTGCTAGAAAATGAATATGCATATATGTAATGGTTGTCTATTTTATTGAAATAGTAGTAGTGGTTGAACAACAAAGACAAAATATATATTTTTACTAGAAGACAAAAATATAAAAATATGCATAATCCATATTTAAATATTCATGTAATGATTGAACAAAAACAACAAAAAAAGTATTTTGGCAGGTCACCTGTCAAGTCAGTCAGTTATTGCTGCAGATATGCTTAATAGTGCTTGGGTTTGTCACAAGGTAAACACATGTACTTTGTCAACCTCCTCTGCTTCCTTCTCCTGGTGCTGGACAGGCAGACATTGCAGTTCGTCAGTGTGCGACTGCCTTGAGAAGCAGTTTGAGGAACTTCGCAGGGAAAATGCTGTGCAGTGAGGCGTAGGGGATTGTCTGCAGCAGGACGGCCCCCAGTAGATGGACGCCGAGGGGTGTGGTGCTCCTCCAGCAGCTCTCATGAGGTTCTCTCTGTACTTTTGGTAGGTAATCACCTCACCTATGTGGGAGAAGGAGAGAGAGTGGAGAGGATGATGAGGGAGTGGGTAGGTGGTTCACATACAGTTCAATATAATTCCAATATTGAACTGTATGTGAACTGTATATCCAATTACAAAAAGCCTTGTTCAGTAACCATCTCACCTGTTAGCTGGCGGTGAACTATGTGGCCATTGCGGACAGCAGTGTCAATTCTTCTGGTAGTTTTTCGAGCACATTCCACAAAGCTGTTTGTCATGTCCGCCATAGCCACTGCCCCCATTTTGAGGTTATAGTCAAGCACATAATCTTGTTTGATCTTTCTCTCTCAACGTCAGGTGGTCCACCTTCCCTGTGGCTGACATGGTTGCTGTATGGACTGTGGAGAGGACATGAACGTCTCGTTCATCACGCCACTTTACTGCCAGCTGTTGAACGTTCTCCTTGAACTCCACCTCATCGTTCCTGTTCAACCGGCCTGTGCTACAAGCCCCTTTGCTGTCGGAGAGCAGATGCTGGAAGAGTATGGGACTGCTGTATCAATTATCCACATACAAAGTGTGTCCCTTCCCGAGATGAGGAGCCAGCATGCTCATCAACATGGACCTGGACCCCCCAAGCACCTCATAATGTTGGATGTGAGTGGTGGACCCTGTGTAGTCTATATTGTCCTGGAAAATCCTGTCTTCATGTCGCACATAACAAAGAACTTGACCCCAAGCCTGTGCCTTTTGGAGGGAATGTATTGACGGATCGCCAGCCTACCCTTCTATGACAACAGGGACTCGCCAATGCATAGGTCGTTGTATGACACAAAGACCCGACCAAATGCTGATGTCAGGCTGGTAAGAACATTTCTTATTTTGTGTAAGGGGTCATTTAGTTTGGCAGTAGCAGCAGAACTAGGAAGCATTCTTGGGAAGAGAGTGACAAAGAAGGGAGTTGCAAACATAGGATCCGTGCTCCAGTATTCCCTTAGGGAGTTCTTCTTCACTATTCCCATGGGAAGGACTGTCACCAGGAAGTTATACATTGTGGTTGTCACCCATTTTGCATACCATCCCCTTCACTCCTGACTCTCTCTTCTCCTGTAGCTCCAAGGCATAGTGATTGGTCTCCTCCACTATGTCTCCCACCAGCTCCTCTGTCAGAAACAGCTTGAACCACTCTGCCTCAGAGGGAGATGGCAAGGGGCTTTGCACTCCAGACTGGGACTCATCAAAGTAAAACACTTTTTTGAAGGCTGTACTGATTATGGTGAGCTATTGCTAAGCTAATTGCCAGCTATTTGTGAAGCCATGTTTGTTGACATCATACACTGCATTCTGGGTGTCACATAAACGTCTGTCAGACCAAATATATTATAACAAAACAAGGTGAATGGATGGTGAACTGGTCTTTCAAGTAAACTTCTGAAAGTGAATGATGAGAAATGAGTGATGGTTGACGACACAGCCCCTCAGCATGCACACTGCAAACCGACCCAACTCATCTTGTCACCTCTTCTTATCTTTGGTTGACGCGGAAAAACAAACATGGCTGTGCGCACAAACTCTACTCACCGTCGGATTACTTTAGACTTTTAGAAAGTGTTTTACTCAATTATTTAAATCACGTGATGTGATAAATTGTAAATAATAATTGCTATTAGCTAATTCAAATTATGTGTTCTGTCAGCCGAGAGTTAGCTACTGTAATAATGACCGCTTATGTTAGCGCACTCTTTCCTCAGTTAGCGCTAGAACTAACGTAGCCTACATTTTCCGAGTTCGATGAAAATTGTCATGCTGTTGCTACTGTCTGAACATTGCACCCAAAAATAAACTGCTCACATTGAGGACATAACGTTGTAAAGACTGTGTTTGTGCACAATGTTTCTGTGAAAAAACAGTGTGGTCAGCTCAAACGCTGACTGTTGCGTCAATCCTAACTAGACATTCTAATTAAGTGTTCTAATCACACCGATTTGAGCATACTCTGCAGGGACCACTGTAGAAGTAAGAACCCTTTGGTGAAAAGGTTCTACCCGGAACCCAAAAGGGTTCTAGCTGGAACCTAAATGGTTTTACCTGGAACCCAAAAGGGTTCTACCTGGAACCCGAAGTGTTTTTCCACAGCCGAAGAACCCTCTATGGTTCTAGGTAGCCCCTTTTTTTAAAAAGTGTAGTTCTTCAACTCCATAGAGTACTGTACAGTCGTGGTCAAAAGTTTTGAGAATGACACAAATACTAATTTTCACAAAGTCTGCTGCCTCAGTTTTGATGATAGCAATTTGCATATACTCCAGGATGTCATGAAGAGTGATCAGATGAATTGCAAAGTCCCTCTTTGCCATGAAAATGCAATGAATCCCCAAAAAACATTTCCACTGCATTTCAGCCCTGCCACAAAAGGACCAGCTGTCATCATGTCAGTGATTCTCTCGTTAACTCAGGTGAGAGTGTTGATGAGGACAAGGCTGGAGATCACTCTGTCATGCTGATTGAGTTAGAATAACAGACTGAAAGCTTTAAAAGGAGGGTGGTGCTTGAAATCATTGTTCTTCCTCTGTTAACCATGGTTACCTGCAAGGAAACATATGCCGTCATCATTGCTTTGCACAAAAAGGGCTTCACAGGCAAGGATATTGCTGCTCGTAAGATTGCACCTAAATCAACTCTTTATCGGATCATCAAGAACTTCAAGGAGAGAGGTTCAATTGTTGTGAAGAAGGCGTCAGGGCGCCCAAGAAAGTCCAGCAAGTGCCAAGACCGTCTCCTAAAGTTGATTCAGCTGCGGGATCGGGGCACCACCAGTGCAGAGCTTGCTCAGGAATGGCAGCAGGCAGGTGTGAGTGCATCTGCACGCACAGTGAGGCGAAGACCTTTGGAGGATGGCCTGGTGTCAAGAAGGGCAGCAAAGGAGCCACTTCTCTCCAGGAAAAACATCAGGGACAGACTGATATTCTGCAAAAGGTACAGGGATTGGACTGCTGAGGACTGGGGTAAAGTCATTTCTCTGATGAATCCCCTTTCCGATTGTTTGGGGCATCCGGAAAACACCTTGTCCGGAGAAGACAAGGTGAGCGCTACCATCAGTCAGTCCTGTGTCATGCCAATAGTAAAGCATCCTGAGACCATTCATGTGTGGGGTTGCTTCTCAGCCAAGAGAGTGGGCTCACTCACAATTTTGCCTAAGAACACAGCCATGAATAAAGAATGGTACCAACACATCCTCCGAGAGCAACTTCTCCCAACCATCCAAGAACAGTTTGGTGACGACCAATGCCTTTTCCAGCATGATGGAGCACCTTGCTCGGGGAACAAAACATCGAAATGTTGGGTCCATGGCCAGGAAACTCCCCAGACCTTAATCCCATTGAGAACTTGTGGTCAATCCTCAAGAGGCAGGTGGACAAACAAAAACCCACAAATTCTGACAAACTCCAAGCATTGATTATGCAAGAATGGGCTGCCATCAGTCAGGATGTGGCCCAGAAGTTAATTGACAGCATAACAGGGCAGATTGCAGAGGTCTTGAAAAAGAAGGGTCAACACTGCAAATATTGACTCTTTGCATAAACTAAATGTAATTGTCAATAAAAACCTTTGACACTTATGGAATGCTTGTAATTATACTTCAGTATATCATAGTAACATCTGACAAAAATATCTCCGTACACTGAAGAAGCGAACTTTGTGAAGACCAATACTTGTGTCATTCTCAAAACTTTTGACCACGGCTATACAGGCGTTTGTGCCGGAGCCAAAAGCTAAAAGCACTCTTCTCACTGGCGGTATCAGTAGACAAATGCCTATTTGGAATACAGTGGAGCATGCAATGCCTCTAGGCTCCTCTTAAAAAAGTTAAACTTTGTACATCTCATACAGTCCAACAAGTGCTCTTCATCACAAAAAACACTTTTTCTGAAGTTGATGTATCTCAATTATTATTATTATAATAGTAGCAGCTTGTTCCTATATAATTTACATACTTTAGCGTCGTCCTCTATCTTATTGTTACACTATGATCAAAAGGAGTTTGAGAAGCCGGCTCAGAGTCCCAGTGGTGGGCTAGGTTGACCAGTGATGTGAACCAAAGTATTAACAATATTTTAATTGAAATTGATGTATTTATTATTTGATTTGGCCCATTCTGGTATTGTTATTCAACAATAGGGATATGTCAGAATTTCCTAACAATGACTGCTAGCTTGTCTGATGTGTCCCCCTCTTTACTCTGTTGAAGAGAAGATTACACTTCAATGTTTACTGAGCTTATCCCCCCTAACAGTCACTCATACTGTCTCTCTCCTTCTCTATTTATTTCCATCTCTCTCTCTGTCTCTGTCTCTGTCAATTCTAAGGGCTTTATTGGCATGGGAAACATATGTATACATTGCCAAAGCAAGTGAAGTAGATAATAAACAAAAGTGAAATAAACAATCAGAAATTAATATTAAACATTACACTCACAAAAATATGTTTCAGAAGAATTGAGACATTTCACGTTATATTATGGCTATGTACAGTGTTTTAACAATGTGCAAATAGTTGAAGTACAAAATATAAAATACACGGAACAAAACTATAAACACAACATATAAAGTGTTGGTCCCATGTCTCATGAGCTGAAATAAAATATCCCCGAAATTTTACATACGCACAAAAAGCTTATTTCTCTCAAATGTGCCCAAATTGTTTACATCCCTGTTACTGAGCATTTCTCCTTCTCCAAGATAATCCATCCACCTGGCAGGTGTGGCATACATTTTGAGGGAGCGTGCAATTTGCATGCTGACTGCAGGAATGTCCACCAGAAGTGTTGCCAGATAATTGAATGTTAATTTCTCTACCATAAGACACCTCCAACGTCATTTTAGAGAATTTCACAGTACATCCAACCGGCCTCACAACCGTAGACCACGTGTAACCACGCCAGCCCAGGAACTCCACATCCGGCTTCTTCACCTGCGGGATCGTCTAAGATCAGCAACCCGGACAGCTGATAAAACTGTGGGTTTGCACAACCAACTAATTTCTGCTCAAACTGTCATCCTCACTAGGGTCTTGACCTGACTGCAGTTCGGTGTCGTAACCGTCTTAAGTGGGCAAATGCTCACTTTCGATGGCAACTGGCACACTAAAGAAGTGTGCTCTTAACGGATGAATCCCGGTTTCAACTGTACCGGGCAGATGGCACACAGTGTGAATGGCGTCGTGTGGGCAAGCGGTTTGCTGATGTCAACGTTGTGAACATGATGGGCAGGCATAAGTTACGGACAACGAAGACACTTGCATTTTATCGATCACAATTTTAATACACAGAGATACCGGGACGAGATCCTGAGCCCCATTGTCGTGCCATTCATCTGCCGCCATCACCTCATGTTTCAGCATGATAATGCAAGGCCCCATGTCACAAGGATCTGTAAACAATTCCTGGAAGCTGAAGATGTCCCAGTTCTTCCATGGCCTGCATACTCACCAGACATGTCACCCATTGAGCATGTTTAGGACGCCCTGAATTGACGTGTACAACAGCATGTTCCAGTTCCCACCAATATTAGCAACTTCACACAGCCATTGAAGAGCAGTGGGACAACATTCCACAGGCCACAATCAACAGCCTGGGCAACTCTATGCGAAGGAGATGTGTTGCGCTGCATGAGGCAAATGGTGGTCACACCAGGTACTGACTGGTTTTCTGATCCACACCCCTACCTTTTTTTAAAGGTATCTGTGACCAACAAATGCATATCTGTATTCCCAGTCATGTTAGACCCATAGATTAGGGCCTAATGAATTTATTTCAATTGACTAATTTCCTTATATGAACTGTAATTCAGTAAAATCTTAAAAATTGTTGCATGTTGCGTTTATATTTTGTTCAGTGTAAATAAACATATAAATGTGATGACACACTGAGGTATTTATCTATGGGAGTTTATCAACATTGGATTTTGTTTTCTAATTATTTTGTGTATTCTACTAAGCTGCTCCCGAATGTACTACGCCAGGACATGGACATTGATTCTATCGTATTCCATGTGGGTTTTAATGACATCATGAAGGGCAGCTCTGAAAAGTTGAAACTGGATTTCAAAGATCTGATTGACTCTCTGCTAGACACTAATAAAATACCCATAATATCTGGCCCTGTGCCTTCTCTGAATCGTGGCATTGATCACTTTAGCAGGATTCTTTCTCTTTACAACTGGCTACGTGATTATAGCAGCTCAATGGGTGCAAATTTTGTTGACAGTTTCAATACCTTTTGGAAACAAAACACATTTTATAAGGAGGAAGGGATCCACCCAAATAATTTGGGTACCTGGATCCTTTCACATCATTATAAGGCTGCGTTGAGACAATTAATTATCAGTGACCCAAGCCCAGCTCGGTTAATCCCTACCATTGTGTCGCTGAGTCATCATAATGCTTTAGCAAATGTACATTACACCAGGGACATTGGTAGACACAATGTAAGTAACCTAATGTATGTCCCTCTAACTGCCCTGAATGCCTCTGCTGATATTCTGACTATCTCTGAAACTAACTTAGACAATACCTTTGATGATACAGTGGTAAGCAATACAAGGTTATAAGATTTACAAAAAATACATAAATGCCAGTGATGGAGGTGTTGCTGTTTTATATTCAGAACCACAATTCTGTAAAGATTAGAGAGGATCTCATGTTAAATACTGTTAAAGTAATATGGCTACAGGTTAATCTACCTCACCTAAAGACCATTATTTACATTTACATTTACATCATTTAGCAGACACTCTTATCCAGAGCGACTTACAAATTGGTGCATTCAACTCTTGTGGGAAGCTGCTATAGACCACCAAGTGCTAACAGTCAGTATCTGGATAACGTGTGAAATGCTTGATAATGTATGTGATATCAACAGAGAGGTATATTTTCTGGGTGATTTAAATATTGACTGTCTTTCATCAAGCTGCCCACTCAAGAGAAAGCTTCAAACTGTAACCAGTGCCTGCAACCTGGTTTGGGTTATCAGTCAACCTTCCAGGGTAGTTACAAACAGCACAGGAATGAAATCATCAATATATATTGATCACATCTTTACTAATGCTGCAGAAATCTGCTTGAAAGCAGTATCCATATCCATTAGATGTATTGATCACAATATAGTAGCCATATCTAGGAAAATAAAGTTCCAAAGGCTGGGCCAAATATTGTGTATAAGAGGTCATACAATACGTTTTGTAATGATTCCTATGTTGTTGATATAAATAATATTTGTTGGTTCGTGGTGTGAGGAGCCAACAGACATTGCACTTGACACATTTATGAAATTGCTTATCCCAGTTTCTAATAAGCATGCACACATTAAGAAAATGACTGTACAAATTGAGGAATTGAAAAATTCTATGGTTGAGAGAGATGAGGCTAAGGAATGGCAAATAAGTCTGGCTGCAAAACCAATTGACAAACATACTGCAAATTGAGAAATCATTTGACTAAACTGAATAAAAGGAAGAAGAAACTACACTATGACATAAATAGATAAATTACATAAATAATGATAGTAAAAAGCTTTGGAGCACCTTCAATGATATTTTGGGAAAGAAGGCAAAGCTCCATCATTCATTGAATGATGGCTCATTCATTACAAAACCGACTGATATTGCCAACTACTTTAATGATTTTTTTAATTGACAAGATTAGCAAACTTAGGCATGACATGCCAGCAACAAACGCTGACACTACACATCCAAGTATTTCTGACCAAATTATGAAAGACAAGAATTGTAGTTTTGCATTTCGTAAAGTGAATGTGGAAGAGGTGATTATAATTTTTTTGGGTCTATCAGTAATGACAAGCCACCGGGGTCTGTTAACTTGGATGAAAAATTACTGAGGATAATAGCAGACAATATTGCCACTCCTATTTGCCATATCTTTAATTTAAGCCTACTAGAAAGTGTGTGGCCTCAGGCCTGGAGGAAAGTAAAAGTCACTCCGGTACCTAAGAATAGTAAAGCCCCCTTTACTGGCTCAAATAGCCTGTTCCCAACCCTTGTTTTGGAAAAACAATTGACCAGATACAATGCTATTTTACAGTAAACAAGTTAACAACATACTTTCAACACAATTATAGGGAAGGGCATTCAACAGGCACAGCACTTACACACATGACTGATGATTGGCTGAGATAAATTGATGATAAAAAATATTGTGGGGGCTGTTTTGTTAGACTTCAGTGCATCTTTTTGCATTATCAATCATAGTCTGCTGCTGTAAAACCTGATGTGTTATGGCTTTACACCACCTGCTATATTGTGGATAAAGAGTTACCTGTCTAACAGAACACAGATGGAAGCCTCTCCAACATAATCCAGGTAGAATCAGGAATTCCCCAGGGCAGCTGTCTAGGCCCTTTACTTTTTTCAATCTTTACTAATGACATACTTTGAGTAAAGCCAGTGTGTCTATGTATGAGGATGACTCAACACTATACACGTCAGCTACTACATCAACTGAAATGACTGCAACACTTAACAAAGAGCCGCAGTTAGTTTCAGAATGTGTGGCAAGGAATAAGTTATTCCTAAATATTTCAAAAACTAAAAACATTGTATTTGGGACAAAACATTCACTAAACCCTAAACCTCAACTAAATCTTGTAATAAATAATGTGGCAATTGAGCACGTTGAGGTGACTAAACTGCTTGGAGTAACCTTGGATTGTAAACTGTCATGGTCAAAACATATTGATACAACAGTAGCTAAAATGGGGAGAAGTCTGTCCATAATAAAGTGCTGCTCTACCTTCTTAACAGCATTATCAACAAGGCATGTCCTACAGGCTCTAGTTTTGTCACACTTGGACTACTGTTCAGTCGTGTGGTCAGGTGCCACAAAGAGGGAATTGTAATTGTCTCAGAACAGGGCAGCACGGCTGGCCCTTGGATGTACACAGAGAGCAAACATTAATAATATGCATGTCAATCTTTCCTGGCTCAAAGTAGAGTAGATATTGACTTAATCACTACTTGTATTTGTGAGAGGTATTGACATGTTGAAAGCATCAAGCTGTCTGTTTAAACAACTAGCACACAGCTCAGACACCCATGCATACCCCACAAGACATGCCACCAGAGGTCTCTTCACAGTCCCCATGTCCAGAACAGACTATGGTAGGCACACAGTACTACATAGAGCCATGACTACATGTAACTCTATTCCACATCAGGTAACTGATGCAAGCAGTAGAATCAGATTTAAAAAAACAGATACAAATACACCTTATGGAACAGTGTTGACTGTGAAGCAACACAAACATAGGCTTAGGCACATGCATACACACACATGATAACATACACACTATACACACACGTACACATGGATTTTGTGTTGTAGATATGTGGTAATGCAGTATGGGCCTGAGGGTACACACCTAGTGTGTTGTGAAATATGTAGTGAATGTGTTGTAATGTTTTTAAAATTGTATAACTGCCTTAATTTTACCGGACCCCATGAAGAGTATCTGCTGCATTGGCAGCAGCTAATGGGGATCCATAATGAATACAAATACAAGTAGTCAATTATTTCCTAAAGTTTGGGTCATTCACAGTGGTCAGGTGTTCTGCCATTGTATAGTCTCTGCTTGGGGCCAAATAACATTGTTTTTTCTCAGTTATTTGGTTAATTTTTTCCAATCTGTCAAGTAGTTGTCTTTTTGTTTTCTCATGATTTGTTTGGGTCAAATTGCTGTCCTGGGGCTCTGTGGGCTCTGTTTGTGTTTTTGAACAGAGCCCTAGGGCCAGCTTGCTGAGGGGGGTGTTCTCTAGGTTAATTTCTCTGTTGTTGATGGCTTTGTTATAGAATGTTTGGGAATTGCTTCCTTTTAGGTGGTAGTAGAATTTGTCAGCTCTTTTCTGGATTTTGGTATATTAGTGTGCATCTTCCTAATTCTGCTTTGCATGTAATATTTGTTGTTTTATGTTGTACACCGTGGATGTTTTTGCATAATTTGAAATAATGTAGTTGTCCCAATTTGTGAATTCTTGGTTGGTGAGCGGACCTCTACCATAAAGAGCAATGGGCTCTATAACTGATTCAAGTATTTGCCAGATCGTTATTGGGATGTTCCTTTTGATGGTGTAGAAGGCCCTACCTGCCTTGTCTCTCAGATCGTTCACAGCTTTGTGGAAGTTACCTGTGGTGCTGATTTTTAGGCCGAGGTAGGTATAGTTTTTTGTGTGCACTAGGGCAATGGTGTCTAGATGGAATTTGTATTTGTGATCCTGGCAACTGTACCTTTTTTGGAACAACATTATGTTTGTCTTACTGAGAATCACTGTCTGGGCCTTGGTCTGAGCGCACACTGGAAGCTCTGGCCGAAAAGTAGGGTTGATCCGAGCGTTCTGACCTAACAACAGCAGTCAAGCACCCAAGCTAACTGGCTAACGTTGGCTAGCTTTCTAGCTACATCCAGACACAAATGAGAGAACATTTGTGTTTTTATGTTATCCAGAACATTGGTGACTGCAACTGTGCTGCTGGTAACAATTTAATTATGTTTTTATTGCCAACGTTTACTGACACCGGCCATATTCAATGGGTGTTGACCGTTCGTAAATGTTTCAGTTATTCTGCACTCTGGCACACTCAGACAAGAGTGCTCTGAAATTGAAGTAGATAGCCATAGTGAATTTAGCAGCTACGTCTATCGACAGTTGTCACAGTGACATCATAAACATTCTATTGAAATAGTTACTTGCATAGTGGAGTCTTGTTTAGACATGTAGCTAGCTAGCTAAACAATGAACCATAATCCCAACTCATAATGTTACTACCCTGCATTAATCTGCAGGTAGCTATCCAACCAGGTTCAATGTTAGCTAGCTAACATTAGGCTATAACTAGCAATGCAAATGGCTCTGAGATTTTAATAAATTACCACGCAGATCATACACATAATGTTAGCTAGCTAGCTAACATTACACTTTAACTTGAAATGAAAACAACTTTCTGACAAAATTAGAAACAATGGACGCTTCTCCCTCTCAGTCATGGATGCCATGGTTGCCCTTAGTTTGAAGATGTAATCTGGAGCCTTCTGTGTTCTCTTTTCGACTCCATCTGCATATTTGCAATCAAACGCCAGAATCTCCTTATCTATCATACTCTAATTCCACTGATTTTAAAACTCGATCATCCAGAAAGTGGAGAGCAACACTTATGCAGTTCTACTATGTGATATCTTTCAAAAAAGCCGTGTTAGAAAGGATTACCTACACATACTGACCAGCTCATATTATAGACAGAAGCGTGCTACATGGCAGACCAATCCAAACTCATCCGAACATGTCCAGCCCACTCATTATCTCAGCCAATCATGGCGGGAAGGTTGCTGTCTTTTTCCTTGGCTAAATGAACCAGGCTCGTAATTTAACAATCTTATTCATATTTACAGATGGCATACACGTTTGTTATTAAGGCACATGAAAGTTCACATGTTCCAGAAGGCATTTCTGTCAAAAAATGCATTTTGATAAGACAAAAAAATTTTACGTTCAAATGGCGCTCATGTGAAGTAGTGACACGCGACATACGCCTATTTTCCTGAAACTACTCACATATACAGTGCATTCGGAAAGTATTCAGACCCATTTACTTTTTCCACATTTTATTACTTTACAGCGTTATTCTAAAATGGATTACATAGTTTTTTCCCCTCATCAATCTACACACAATACCTAATAATGACAAAGCAAAAACAGGTTTAGAAATTTTAGCAAATATATGAAGAAAAAAAAGAAAAAAAAAACTGAAATAATACATTTACATAAGTATTCAGACCCTTTACTCAGTACTTTGTTGAAGCACCTTTGGCAGCAATTACGGCCTCTAGTCTCACCTGTATTTGGGGAGTTTCTCCCATTCTTCTCTGCAGATCCTCTCAAGTTCTGTCCGGTTGGATGGGGAGCGTCGCTGCACAGCTATTGTCAGGTCTCTCCAGAGATGTTCAATCGAGTCTGGGCTCTGGCTGGGCTCTGGCTGGGCCAGTCAAGGACATTCAGAGACTTGTCCCAGAGCCACTCCTGCATTGTCTTGGCTGTGTGCTTAGGGTCGTTGTCCTGTTGGAAGGTGAACCTTCGCCCTAGTCTGAGGTCCTGAGCGCTCTGGAGCAGGTTTTCATCAAGGAACTCTCTGTACTTTGCTCTGTTCATCTTTCCCTCGATCCTGACTAGTCTCCCAGTCCCTGCCACTGAAAAACATCCCCACAGCATGATGCTGCCACCACCATGAATCACCGTAGGGATTGTGCCAGGTTTCCTCCAGACGTGACACTTGGCATTTCAATCTAGGTTTCATCAGCCCATATATTCTTGTTTCTCATGGTCTGAGTCTTTTGGTGCCTTTTGGCAAACTCCAAGTGGGCTGTCATGTGCCTTTTTACTGAGAAGTGGCTTCTGTCTGGCTACTCTACCATAAAGGCCTGATTGGTGGAGTGCTGCAGAGATGGTTGTCCTTCTGGAAGGAGTGGACTCTGGAGCTCTGTCATAGTGACCATCGGGTTCTTGGTCACCTCCCTGACCAAGGCCCTTCTCCCACGATTGCTCAGTTTTGCCGGGCTGCCAGCTCTAGGAAGAGTTCCCAACTTCTTCCATTTAAGAATAAGGGAGGCCACTGTGTTCTTGGGGACCTTCAATGTTGCAGAAATTTTTTGGTACCCTTCCCCAGATCTGTGGCTCGACACAATCCTGTCTCAGAGCTCTACGGACAATTCCTTCGACCTCATGGCTTGGTTTTTGCTCTGACATGCACTGTCGACTGTGAGACCTTGTATAGACAGGTGTGTGCCTTTCCAAATCATGTCCAATCAATTGAATTTACCACAGGTGGACTTCAATCAAGTTGTAGAAACGTCTCAAGAATGATCAATGAAAATAGGATGCACCTGAGCTCAATTTCGAATCTCATAGCAAAGGGTCTTAATATGTATGTAAATAATGTATTTATGTTATTTATTTGTAATATATTTTCCAACATTTCGACACACCTGTTTTCACTCCGTCATTATGAGGTATTGTGTGTAGATTGATAAGGATTATTATTTTTTATATCCATTTTAGAATAAGGCTGGAATGTGTGGAATGTGGAAAACGTCAAGGGGTCTGAATACTTTCCAAATGCACTGTATGTTGAAGAGGTTGGGGATCAAGCTGCATCCCTGTCTCACCCGACAGCCCTGTGGAAAGAAATCAGTGTGTTTTTTGCCAATTTTAACTGCACACTTGTTTGTGTACATGCATTTTATAATGTTGTATGTTTTTCCCTCCAACACTGTTTTCCATCAATTTATATAGCATAATTGAGTTAACAGCTTTTTGGAAATCAACAAATCATGAGAAGACTTTCCTTTTATTTTGGTTGATTTGTTTGTCAATTAGGTTGTGCAGGGTGAATGCATGGTCTGTCGTACGGTAATTTGGTAAAAAGCCCATTTGATATTTGCTCAGTACATTGTTTTAACTAAGGACATGTAGGAGTCTGCTGTTAATGATAATGAAGATAATTTTCTAGAGGTTGCTGTTGATGCATATCCCACGGTAGTTATTGGGGTCAAATCTGTCTCCACTTTTGTGGATTGGGGTGATCAGTCCTTGGGGGGATGATATTGGGGATGATGTCCAAATGATGTTAAAGAGTTTAAGTATAGCCAATTGGAATTTGTGGTCTGTATATATTATACTTTCATTTAGAATACCATCAACACCACAGGCCTTTTTGGGTTGGAGGGTTTGTATTTTTGTCCTGTAGTTCATTCAATGTAATTGGAGAATCCAGTGGGTTCTGGTAGTTTTTAAATGCTGATTATAAGATTTGTAATTGATTATGTATATGTTTTTGCTCTCTCCCTCTCTCATTGAAATCACTAATTATGCCAGTCTTGTCACACCGCTAACACTTACATATTATAGGTTTGTCAGTCTCTAATTAAATACAGTCGTTAGTGAAAGTCTACACACCCCTTGCACAGTCTTCACATTATTTTGCCTTAAAATGTTACCGTAAAATTATTACGTTAGATGTTTTTCCTATCAATCTACACAACCTACATGTTCAAAGTGAATAGAAAAGTATAGAACATTTTCCAAATTACTAAGAAAAACAAAATGAGAATGCGTTGATTGCGTATGTCTTCACACCCCAGAGTTAATACTTGGTGGTAGCACCTTTGGCAGCCATTACAGCTGTGGATAATTTTGAATAAGATTATACCAACCTAACACAACTCTTAGGGCAACATACTGTATATCCATTGTTTTTGTCAAAATTGCTCAACCTCAGTCATTGGTTAGGAATCATTGATGGCCAGCAACCTTTTTTTTAAGCCAATTTAAGTCAGGACGGAGACTGGACCATTCAGGAACACCCAACAACTCCTGGAAAGCCATTCTGGTGTGTCTTTGGCATACAAATGTGGTTAATTGTCTCTCAGAAAAGTACAACTATCCCAGAGTTAGGTTTTAAGAAGACTGAGGCGGGTTTTCTTCTAAATGTTTACCTGGGCTCTGCTCCTTTCATATTTATTTGAATCCTAACAAACTCCCCAGTCTCTGCTGGTGACAAGCATACCCATAACATGATGCTGCCACCACAATACTTGAAAATACACAGTCCTAACTCAGTCTTCTGAAAACCTAACCCTGGGATCATGGGCATCTGACTTTGTCTGAAAGTGGGGGTGCAAAAGCTTGGGAGTGGGTAGTTGGGCGGGGCGTCTGGGGGGGATTTCCCCCAGAATATTTTTGCAGATTATTTTATTCTTCCTGCAATTCAATTCTACACTATTTATGAACAGTACACACTTATGTTTTTAGGTTTTGCCGCAATAAACTATATTGAAAAAGTGTAACTAGATTCAGTGGCGGCTCCTGAAAAAATCCTCAGGAGGGGCAATTTTTCTGATGATTTAGGTGACCTACACACATTTAAAAAAAGATATGTCCAGCAACAACATGAAGACAGGGGCAGCATATAAGTCAATACCAGAAGCATTTATTGACTGATCTCAAAAGTGTTGGCTTACCAGGGTTGGTGGAGCCCTCAGTTTCATCTTTGCCTCGCAAAGCTAACTCAAACACTCCGCAAAACTTCACACACTGGATTAGCCGGCTGAGGATGTGGCGGTTCTTGCTAATGTCGTAGTAAATATATTTGTTATAGTGAATATGGAATATGATATGTTGAGTAAAATGTTGTGCTAAGATCTATTTAGGTCAGGAGCTGGTTATAAGTTCTGTTCCTATCCAATAACAATGGACAAAAGGGTCCTATCTTGTCAGCCTTGTCAGCAGGTGGCCAAGGACAACACCCACGCCATAGGCCTCTCAGTTCTTCCAACTCACGAGTTCTTGCTCTGAGGACACACACACACACAAACACACACACACACACATCATCACTGTTAAACACACACACACACACACATCATCACTGTTAAACACACACACACACACACACACACACAAAAATCCCCTCTCTTAGGCTGAACATTTGAAGACAGAGAACCCGACTCAGAGCCAATGCAACAGTGACAGTAGCCTGGAGGTGACCTCGCCCAACTCATCAGGACCAATCAGAAGATCAGAACTACTAGATTGAACCTACTTCATTTATTGCATAAAATGTCTGCACACAATGTTTCGGGGCTCTCTTCAGATAATAATAATAATAATAATAATATGCCATTTAGCAGACGCTTTTATCCAAAGCGACTTACAGTCATGCGTGCATACATTTGTGTGTATGGGTGGTCCCGGGGTTCGAACCCACTACCTTGGCGTTACAAGCACCATGCTCTACCAGCTGAGCTACAGAAAGTGGATACTCATGGATGCGCATTGCAATTGTAAAATGTCAACACAATTGGAGACACCACGTCATTTTTGGAGACATGTTATTGACAGTAAACTATTGTAGATGCGACTGCTAACTAAATAAAACATTTTAGCTGGCTAGCTAATCATCTTAGCTAAATGTGGGGCAAACAATTCAGTTATTTACCGTTAATTTGAGGGATTGGGGTGAAAGAAATCGAGTTACATAGTGATACTTTACGATATACTGTATTGACAATATCGCAATATTTTAGCGCTAGTTGGCTGTACCTGCACCAAAACACCATTATTGTTCCTTCATAGCTTGTTCTCAATCTTTTCACATTGGGAGCCAATTTGTTTTCAGCACTTTTATTTCCATGACTGATCAAAACTCGTTCTCATGGCTTTCTGATCCCTCTGCAACAGACATATGGTGCGCAATAAAATCACAGTATCGAATCGCAATACGTATAGAATCATGAGACTCGCAATGCTGATGCATATATCTTATCGTGAGGTTCCTGGCAATTCCCAGCCCAAGTTCATTTTTAAGAGTTTGACGAACGGGTCCGTGAACGCGATTCCAGATATATTTACCTCTGAATAAACTGCCTTTATTACACCATATCCACATCCAGTAAACTTGTGATTATCAACACTAACCTCATCGTTGTGGCGGCGGACAGCTAGCCTGTATCCCTCGTCATCCAGTTGAGTGAGTGGCAATGTCTTTTTTCGTTCGTACCAATTTTTGGAAAATCCTCGGGTGTAGGACTTTCCGCCTTTAGTAGAAACCTGTTGAATTATTAAATTTGGTCTGGGAGGTCCTAATTGTTTCGTTGCCAATTTATCTTCATTTGTTCGCCGACAAAAAGGAAATTCTTTCAAAGACACAACCGAGTTGCACTGAAGCCTAGCCATGTTGATAGTAGTAGTGAATTGATTGACGCTGCTACCCTCTCTTTTCTTAGTTACGTTCATGTGACGAAAGCGCGTAAGTGCAAGCCCACAGACACCCATTGAGATTGTATTGAAGGCTCTGAAATTTGAAAAAAATAGATTTTACATGGGAGTCTATGACAGAAGTTCTGGGCGATTTTCAATCTGACTGAAATCGCCCCAAAAGGGGGTGGAGCCATTTGAAGCACGACTTTAGCCTGATTCGACATTTAGTGGCAGTGTGGCACTGTGGCAGATCAAAAAAAATCCCTTCCTTTTCCCGTTTGGCAGTGCGTCGCCCATATCGCCCTATTGAACAGGCCGTCCCTGACTAGATTACTAATCTATTTTAACAGGCTAAACTGTTAAAAATGTGGCCAGGATAACGCATGACAATGATGAACTTTAATTGAAAATGGGAGGAATAATATTGTTTTACCCAATAAGGACTAGAATTTTGTACTTGGTAGGTTAAGAAAAAGCATTGTTAAATTGTACGTTAAGTTTTTGTCTTTTAATCACAAATAATGCGTTCTCAATAATGTAGTGCAATTACAAATGTGAACTTTGATTTATCTTTTAACAATTTTCTATCTCAATATGGAAGTGTTATCTGGTAGGGCATTGAACAATAACTCTCTTCTTGAAAATGCAAACTGTAGTTTTGCATTTAAATGTGGTTATTGACTATGTTGACATAAATATACAAAACTATACTGATCATTTCTTTGTCAGTGGGCAAATGTACAAAATCAGCAGGGGATCAAATACTTTTTTCCCTCACTGTGTATATATATATATATATATATTTCAAAACATATGACTAATTCATCATTATCAAATTAGATTTTTTTGGGGGGCAGCTATATACGGTTGAAGTCGGAAGTTTACATACACCTTAGCCAAATACGTTTAAACTCAGTTTTTCACAAGTCCTGACATTTAATCCTAGTAAAAATTCCCTGTCTTAGGTCAGTTAGGATCACCACTTTATTTTAAGAATGTGAAATGTCAGAATAATAGTAGAGAGAATGATTTATTTAAGCTTTTATCTCTTTAATCACATTCCCAGTGGGTCAGAAGTTTACATACACTCAATTAGTGTTTGGTAGCATTGCCTGTAAATTGTTTAACTTGGGTCAAACATTTTGGGTAGCCTTCCACAAGCTTCCCACAATAAGTTGGGTGAATGTTGGCCCAATCCTCCTGACAGAGCTGGTGTAACTGAATCAGGTTTGTAGGCCTCCTTGCTCGCACACACTTTTTCAGTTCTGCCCACAAATGTTCTATAGAATTGAGGTCAGGGCTTTGTGATGGCAACTCCAATACCTTGACTTTGTTGTCCTTAAGCAATTTTGCCACAACTTTGGAAGTATGCTTGGGGTCATTGCCCATTTGGAAGACCCATTTGTGACCAAGCTTTAACTTCCTGACTGATGTTTGCTTCAATATATCCACATACTTTTCCTTCCTCATGATGCCATCTATTTTGTGAAGTGCACCAGTCCCTCCTGCAGAAAAGCACCCCCACAACATGATGCTGCCACCCCCGTGCTTCACGGTTGGGATGGTGTTCTTCGGCTTGCAAGCCACCTACTTTTTCCTCCAAACATAACGATAGTCAAACAGTTCTATTTTTGTTTCATCAGACCAGAGGACATTTCTCCAAAAAATATGATCATTGTCCCCATTTGCAGTTGCAAACCGTAGTCTGGCCTTTTCATGGCGTTTTTGGAGCAGTGGCTTCTTCCTTGCTGAGCGGCCTTTCAGGTTATGTCGATATAGGACTCGTTTTACTGTGGATATAGATAATTTTGTACCTGTTTCCTCCAGCATCTTCACAAGGTCCTTTGCTGTTGCTCTGGGATTGATTTGCACTTTTCACACCAAAGTACGTTCATCTGTAGGAGACAGAACACGTCTCCTTCCTGAGCGGTATGATGGCTGCGTGGTCCCATGGTGTTTATACTTGCATACTATTGTTTGCACAGATAAACGTGGTACCTTCAGGCTTTTGGAAATTGCTACCAAGGATGAACCAGACTTGTGGAGGTCTACAATTCTTTTTCTGAGATTTTGGCTGATTTATTTTGATTTTCCCATGATGTCAAGCAAAGAGGCACTGAGTTTGAAGGTAGGCCTTGAAATACATCCACAGGTACACCTCCAATTGACTCAAATGATGTGAATTAGCCTATCAGAAGCTTCTAAAGCCATTACATAATTTTCTGGAATTTTCCAAGCTGTGTAAAGGCACAGTCAACTTAGTGTATGTAAACTTCTGACCCACTGGGATTGTGATACAGTGAATTATAAGTGAAATAATCTGTCTGTAAACAATTGTTGGAAAAATTACTTGTGTCATGCATAAAGTAGATGTCGTAACCAACTTGCCAAAACTATAGTTTGTTAACAAGAAGTTTGTGGAGTGGTTGAAAAACAAGTTTTAATGACTCCGACCTAAGTGTATGTACACTTCCGACTTCAACTGTATATCCATAAACTGTGGCCCCGAATCTGCAATAGAAATAATAACATGTAGCTCCGGTAATATGGGTAATATTTGAACAGTTTGGGCTAGAACAGGGGTCTCCAACATTTTATTTCATAAAGGCTACTTCATACAAAACATTTATTTTTTTGCGAGCTACTCATATACAACCTGCATACTTTGAACAAAAATCATTCTACTGTAGCCTACTTTGAGAATCTTGCCTTTTTACCTTTTACTGCAGTGGGCTAAATCAGGGTCACACAAATTTTCTTGGTAGTCTTAAACAAATCTACTTTGAAACAAAAGATACACCTCACACACATGGCTATGGGCTTAACAAAAAGAAGACACCTGTACCATGTCAGACTTTGAGTTGAAATGTATTACATTTTGAGTTTGCATTCCAGTATTACACTTATATATATATATATATATATATATATATATATATATATATATATATATATATATATATATATATATATATATATATATATATATATCACATAATTGAAATATAACAAAACCGTTTGACATAGAAACACCGTGTTTTTGGCGTAAAAAAATAAGAATGTTTTATTAATTATGACATTATGAAAAATATTGATTCCACCCATTAGGCCACTAGAGGGTGATTTGGTCATTTGACTGCAGGAAAGGGTTTTAAGATGAGAGAAAATAAAAGGGTTTTACATTTGAACAAATCTGTAGCCTGCAGGACTAGGCTACTATCAATTATTTTCCAATTAATTTTAATTTGTCATTCTGTTTAATAGTGGCCTTCTGAACAACAACCACAGTGAGTAGGCTACATAGTTGACAACAAATCATGAATAAACAGAATAATCATGAAAAATATGAGGAGTAACAAAAGTGTAGTCTCACCAAACACATTAATTGACCGTTCCGTTTTCCTCCAACTTTTTTGGGGCATTTGAAGCGCTGTCACCATGAACATGTTTAAAATTAATTTGTCTCTGCAGCATACATATTTGATGCAAAGAGGGTAGAAATAGCTTATTTGGTCGATATTACCAAGCCAAACAGAGCAGTTTTATTGAGATACAAATAGCCTGTGCTTTTTCATTTGGCATGTACATACACAGCTTGGCTACATTGTATCCGCGAAGCGGCCACGGTGCAGTCGCCTAACGTATGGGGCTCAGCCAGACTGTTACTTTTGTACCTGAATGAAAACATTTTAACAATGTGATTTAACTGATTGAAAAATGCAGAATGGTGTTAAATGCCTGTAAACAGCTTGGGGAGGATTGTTATTTTTCTCACATATTTAATCATGTATGCTAATATTAGGCCTACTGATTATTTCTCACTGTCTACTTGCTACTCATTGACAGCCTGTGAGCTACCGGACATGCCATTTTCTGCTAAGGTGCAACCTTTGGTAGGCTGATGGACGGCTACTCAGAGTCAGAGGAACAGCGAAGCCTAATCAGACATGCCCATGCTCATCATGGTTCTTGCAGGCAAAGTGAAATGATAGCCTACAATTAATTTGCTCGTTGTGCACGCAACTCAAATGATATTTAACAACACTATTGGACCAACACCATCGGATATGAAACAACGATAGAAATGTAACAACAGCGCAACAAAATAGATAAACAATTGTCTTTTGCAGGTGCCTTTTCATTTTAATCACCAGTGGGTAAACTAGTGCTTTCTAACTGCACTGATCCAAAACAGTGGCACGCGAGTGGTCAAAACCATTCATCTTTAGGCGGAGGGGGGAGTGGGTGCCAAATGCAATCTGTTAGTTATTATATCATATATAAAATGGACATATCTATTTTAATATTGAATAGTTCAAAACATTACTAATTATTGAAAATGACAAATTACCCAATTAATTATGCTAATTTTCTGTTAATAAAGTGGGGGTCCAAAAACATACGTTTGCACCCCTATTTTGAAAGTGGTGTTGCAACTGCGCCATTTGCTCCATAGCTCAGGCGCCTATGCCTGGGATATAATTTTACTTTTCACTTAAGACATTTACACATATTTCTATGCCAAAGACACACCAGAATGATTGACAGCTGGAATGTCTGCCAAAGGTGCTTCAACCCTTGTATAAAATCTGGGGTGTGAAGATATACACAATCAAGACACATTCATTTTTTATTTTTTATTAATTTTGAAAATGTTCTCTTACTTTCTTTCACTTTGAATATGTGGAGGACATTGTGTATATGTGGAGGACATTGTGTATTGCAAGGAAAACAATCAAATGTAATACCTTTTAAGGCAGCAAAATGTGAAGACTGTGAAAGGGCTGTGTATACTTTCACTAGGCACTGTACTGACAAGTCCCCGCACAAGGGATACTTTGTTCCGTTAATAGCATTTAATGAACCTCGGAGCGCTCAAAAAGGGCTGACCCTATTGCGGCTGACAGCAGAGGAGAACAGAGGGGCCCTGACCCTGGACCCCCTGGAGAGGGAAGATATTAGGGTGTTGTAGGAATGTATGTGGTCCTTTCCTGGTCTCTTTTAAATCTTTACATCTCTCTGTGATGTGTCTTTCTCTCCTGTGTCCTTTTTTCTCAGCCCCCTTCTGTCTCTCTGTCTGTCCGTCCATCTGTCTCTCTCTCTTCCTTCTGGCCCGTCTCTGAGATGTGCTACTCATACGTTTTTTAAATTATTTGTTTGTTTTGTAAAGTAACTAAAGAGTCCCATACAACTTTAAAACGTTACTGCAATTCCATTTCCAAATTGAATGCCAGCACATTTTTGGATGTATTCATTGAGGCCTCAACAAGTGTTTTAACTGTATCTTATGCACAGTCTGAATCCCAACATTAGATACACACACTAAACTGCAATGAGAGTAATGTAGTAGCTAATTATAGACATGCCTTCAAGTTAAGAGTACAGTAACTTCAGAAAGTATTCATACCCCTTGACTTATTCCACATTTTGTTGTGTTACAGCCTGAATTCAAAATGGATAAAAAAAATATATATATATTTAAAAAAAATCTCACCCATTTACACGCAATGTTTTTAGAAATGTTTGCTAATTTATTACAAATTAAATACAGAAATATCTCATTTCAATAAGTATTCACACCCCTGAGTCAATACATGTTAGAATCACCTTTGGCAGCGATTACAGCTGTGAGTCTTTCTGGGTAAGTCTCTAAGAACTTTGCACCCTTGGATTGTACAATATTTGCACATTATTCTTAAAAAAATTATTCAAGCTCTGTCAAGTTGGTTGTAGATCATTGCTAGACAGCCATTTTCATGTCTTGCCATAGATTTTCCGGCCGATTTAAGCCAAAATTCTCAGGCCACTCAGAAACATTCAATGTCATCTTGGTAAGCAACTCCAGTGTATATTTTTGGCCTTCTGTTTTAGGTTATTGTCCTGCTGAAAAGTCAATTTGTCCCCCAGTGTCTGTTGGAAAGCAGACTGAACCAGGTTTTTCTCTAGGATTTTGCATGTCCTTAGCTCTATTCCAACATATATATTTTGTTTTAATTTTTTTTATTTTTTTTACTCCCTAGTCCTTGCCGATGACAAGCATAACAATATCATGATGCAGCCACCACCATGCTTGAAAATATGAAGAGTTATACTCAGTAATGTGTTGTTGAATATGCACCAAACATAACACTTTGTATTCAGGACATAAAGTTAATTTCTTTGCTACATTTTTGCGGTATTACTTTAGTGCCTTATTGCAAACAGGATGCATGTTTTGGAATATTTTTATTCTGCACAGGCTTCCTTCTTTTCACTCTGTCATTTAGGTTAGTATTGTGGAGTAACAACAATGTTGTTGATCCATCCTCAGCTTTCACATTAAACTCTGTAACTGTTTTGAATTAACATTTCAGCTTTTCATTTTTAATTAATTTGTAAAATATTCGAAAAACATAATTCCACTTCAACAGTATGGGGTATTGTGACTCAAAATCTAAATTTAAACCATTTTAAATTCAGGCTGTAATATAACACAATGTGGAAAAAGTCAAGGGGTGTGAATACTTTCTGAAGGCACTGTGAGTCCTAAGTCATCCGGCTCCTAACTAAATTGTGATAAAGACTGTTGAGAGCACGGTTTGTCGCTTCAACTGGTCTGAGATCAGAAATTCACTCTAATTTTAAATATTAAATCAATGTGTAACCCCACCACTACTTACCACTGCTCTTAATAGCCTGAACTATCTGATGAGCTCTCTATCAACATTGTGACAAAACATTCGGACAAAACATTCGCCATTCATTCACCATACGTGGCTGTGGTTGGCGGTGTCATATGCTATGCTAATTCCAAGTAGATGCTTCTGGCTACAGTACAGAGAGCCATGCTATGATTCGTTTACACGCCGTTCATGACGCCAGGTGTGTAAAGCATCGCCGTACAATTTTTTTATTATTTATTATTCCGACTCCACGGAATGAAATATATCCCATGTTAACTGCGAGTGCAGAGTGGAGAAAAATGTACCCCATCTGTAATACACTGTGTAGACTAATATCAGACTCATATTCTCTGATATTGCAGGTGAGATATCGATCTGGCAAAATTGTCCCATATTGGAGCTGTCTGTTGTGATATTCATCATGCTGTCACCCCTCTTCCCGGCACCTAGGCCTTATTACAAACCCGGGTTTTAAGAGGTTGAAGGGTTTTAGTCTCTGAGATGTAGCAAACAATACATGATAGGGAGAGAGAAGGAGGGTAGAGAGAAACAAAGCGACAGAGACGGAGAGATAGTGAAAATGATAGCAAGAGAGAACTCTCAGGTGATGCCTTGGCTTTAGATTTATGTCTTGTCAGGTTATACATTAAAAATTACATCATCAAGTGAGAGAGAAAGAGAGCAAGGGAGAGAGAGAGAGAGAAAGCCAAGACACCAATAGTTTGCTCTCCTATCTGCTGAGTAGGCTTATTTGCTCTCCTGCCAGACTCAAATATAGTTTATATTTTCATCTCTCGTATGAAGCCATTTAAGTGCAGCTTAAAGCGGGTGAATTTCCCCCAGAGTAGAGAGAGCCTCAGTTAGGTAGAATACCTGATTAAACATGTTGCTATGTGTTACAGCCGGTTTTATTTAGTCTTACTGTGTGTTCTTCAGTCTGATGCCAATCAGGCATTGTGGAGTGAGTTAACTAATACAGTGTTCAGGGTGGGAATCTGCCTTTTTCAGTTCCTGTTGTTTTCTTTCTCTTGTCTTTCTGGTGTTCCCTGTGAGCCAGGAGCAGAGCTTAGCTTTTACTCCCATAGATGAGAGGCATAGCCATGGCACCCCATCCTGTGCGTAACATCTTACTCAGTATGGGCAATCAGTACCAGATTTCCCAAGTCAAACATGCACAGAGAATATTGCTTTTTAATGTAATTTACCAATGATTTAAGCACATTTTATATACCATGATGAACACAAGCTTGTATTAGGATACATAAATTTGTACCTGCAGTTACAAGGCAAGGCCTAACCTACAGTGAGGGAAAAAAATATTTGATCCCCTGCTGATTTTGTACGTTTGCCCACTGACAAAGAAATGATCAGTCTATAATTTAATGGTAGGTTTATTTGAACAGTGAGAGACAGAATAACAACAAAAAAATCCAGAAAAACGCATGTCAAAAATGTTATTCGCAAATAGAAGAAACACAAAATAACTGTAAATCTCCCTCGGCCTGGGGCTCCATCCAAGATCTCACCTCGTGGAGTTGCAATGATCATGAGAACAGTGAGGAATCAGCCCAGAACTACACGGGAGGATCTTGTCAATGATCTCAATGCATCTGGGACCATAGTCACCAAGAAAACAATTGGTAACACACTACGCCGTGAAGGACTGAAATCCTACAGCGCCCGCAAGGTCCCCCTGCTCAAGAAAGCACATATACATGCCCATCTGAAGTTTGCCAATGAACATCTGAATGATTCAGAGGAGAACTGGGTGAAAGTGTTGTGGTCAGATGAGACCAAAATCGAGCTCTTTGGCATCAACTCAACTCGCCGTGTTTGGAGGAGGAGGAATGCTGCCTATGACCCCAAGAACACCATCCCCACCGTCAAACATGGAGGTGGAAACATTATGCTTTGGGGGTGTTTTTCTGCTAAGGGGACAGGACAACTTCACCGCATCAAAGGGACGATGGACGGGGCCATGTACCGTCAAATCTTGGGTGAGAACCTCCTTTCCTCAGCCAGGGCATTGAAAATGGGTCGTGGATAGGTATTCCAGCATGACAATGACCTAAAACACACGGCCAAGGCAACAAAGGAGTGGCTGAAGAAGAAGCACATTAAGGTCCTGGAGTGGCCTAGCCAGTCTCCAGACCTTAATCCCATAGAAAATCTGTGGAGGGAGCTGAAGGTTCGAGTTGCCAAACATCAGCCTCGAAACCTTAATGACTTGGAGAAGATCTGCAAAGAGGAGTGGGGCAAAATCCCTCCTGAGATGTGTGCAAACCTGGTGGCCAACTACAAGAAACGTCTGACCTCTGTTATTGCCAACAAGGGTTTTGCCACCAAGTACTAAGTCATGTTTTGCAGAGGGGTCAAATACTTATTTCCCTCATTAAAATGTAAATCAATTCATAACATTTTTTACATGTATTTTTCTGGATTTTTGTTGTTGTTATTCTGTCTCTTTTTTATTTTTTTTATTTTTTTTATTTCACCTTTATTTAACCAGGTAAGCCAGTTGAGAACAGGTTCTCATTTACAACTGCGACCTGGCCAAGATAAAGCAAAGTAGTGCAATAAAACAACACAGAGTTACATATGGGGTAAAAAACATAAAGTCAGAAATACAACAGAAAATATATATACAGTGTGTGCAAATGTAGCAAGTTATGGAGGTAAGGCAATAAATAGGCTATAGTGCAGAATAATTACAATAGTATTAACACTGGAATGCTAGATGTGCAAGAGATTATGTGCAAATAGAGATACTGGGGTGCAAAAGAGCAAAATAAATAACAATATAGGGATGAGGTAGTTGGGTGGGCTAATTTCAGATGGGCTGTGTACAGGTGCAGTGATCGGTAAGGTGCTCTGACAACTGATGCTTAAAGTTATTGAGGGAGATAAGAGTCTCCAGCTTCAGAGATTTTTGCAATTCGTTCCAGTCATTGGCAGCAGAGAACTGGAAGGAATGGCGGCCAAAGGAGGTGTTGGCTTTGGGAATGACCAGTGAGATATACCTGCTGGAGCGCAGACTACGGGTGGGTGCTGCTATGGTGACCAATGAGCTAAGATAAGGCGGGGATTTGCCTAGCAGTGATTTATAGATGGCCTGGAGCCAGTGGGTTTGACGACGAACATGTAGTGAGGACCAGCCAACAAGAGCGTACAGGTCACAGTGGTGGGTAGTGTATGGGGCTTTGGAGACAAAACGGATGTCTCTCACTGTTCAAATAAACCTACCATTAACATTATAGACCGATCATTTCTTTGTCAGTGGGCAAACGTACAAAATCAGCAGGGGATCAAATACTTTTTTTCCCTCACTGTATATAGCATATAGGTATATAGCATAACCATGCAGTAAATAATATGCACAGACAAATTACGGGGTGTTGCCTATAAATGTATAAATTGTATCACAAATCGCGTTGAAAATTGGCTTAAACTATGATGCATTGTATTTAATACCTGTTTCAACTGTTAATTTGTATCTGCCCTCATTTATTCAAATACATTAATTTGATGTGATCCATATTTATCCATATTGAAGTTAGATACAGTACATGTTCAGTGGTAACTCCCCCTCCAATGATGTTATTTCCCTCTCCAAGGATTTTTTTGGAATAAGCTGATTTACTGCATTTTTACACAATTTAAAAGCTCTAAATCGCTACTTGCAGAACAGCAAAAATTACTCCAGCCATTATCACCTTGGCTGCTGTAGCTTCATTCACCTCAGTTGACAAGGGACATACATGACATTCTAGAACAAACACGCCATAGCCTACAGCAATAAACTACTATACACTAGCTCAGCTCCGGGATTAAAAACTATAGTTTAGCTTCATGTTAATTCAAACAACAGTTACCTAGCCATCTTCTACCTCATCACTGCTTTCGTCAACTCAACTGAGAGAGAAGTCACGCTGTTCTCTCACTACAGCTGTGCTCTCCGTAGTCCCCAAAAAAGGCAGCCAGCCAATCAAACAGCCTTCCCAACTGCTCTGAGCAGTCCGCACGGTCCAAAGCCAGTGCTGTAATACTGCTAAACTGCCGGAACAAACACACCGTCTATTCTGCTTGTGACCATTTAAAAAAAATGGTATGACAAACATTCTTGGGGACTCTCATTGGCTGCCATGGGTGCTACTGTGAGCTCAGTCAGCCTGAGATTGTTCCGAAAGGATAACAGAGAAGTACACAGAGATGGAATGGGATGCTTCCTTGTCATGACGAGGAGCAGGGGGCTTTGATTCCTCTTTAACAAGAGTACAAATGCTCGTCTGGGAATGTTGCACTTGTTGGGGGTTCCTTCTGAACCTCTCTCTCTCCCTGGGAAGAAGTGTGTGTGTGTGTATGAGTCTCCCTTCCTACTTTGTTAGTTGGGATGTTATTGTTGTAAACAGCATTTAAAGCACAACTGGCGAAATTGATCAGGGGCCCCGCGTTGGAGTGAACTTGAGCGGCGCAAGAGTGGGGCTGCATAAACAGGCACTGTGCATGTATCTAAATATGCAAACCACTTCCTCTCTCTCACAGCCCGGGCCCCTAGGGAACAGGCACTGTTACACCACTGACTGACTGGGAACTAGAGAGGGAAATGGGCCAGACTCCTCACCCACTCGTAATACCACACAGTGTTCTCTCGGATTATGTAAACATCTCTCTTCCTCTCCTCCACTCCAGATAGTTTTTGGACTCCTCTGCATATTAACTTTTCATAAATTTTTTACTAAACAAAATATTTAATAAAATAAATATATAAACAGTATATAATTTTTATATAATGTTTTGCACAGGATAGCGATCCACAGCACAATTAATGTTAATCATTATGACCTTCCTGTTTAGCTTGTACATGGAATGTGTTATGTCTCTCTCTCTCTCTCTCTCTCTCTCTCTCTCTCTCTCTCTCTCTCTCTCTCTCTCTCTCTCTCTCAATTCAATTTTAATTTAAGGGGCTTTATTGGCATGGGAAACATATGTACATGGAGTGTGTTATGTCTCTCTCAATTCAATTTCAGTTTAAGGGGCTTTATTGCCATGGGAAACATATGTTTACATTGCCAAAACAAGTGAAATATTTAATAAACAAACTGAAATAAACAATTTAAAACAATGGACATTAAACATTACACTCACAAAATAATAAAGATAATTCAAATGTCATATTATGTGCAAATAGTAAAAAATACAAATGGGTTTACAATTGTGTTTGTTCTTCACTGGTTGCCCCTTTTCTTGTGGCAACAGGTCACAAATATCCCCCCCCAATCCTTTCCTCTCTTCCTTGATCTCTCTTTCTCCACCATCTCCATCCATATCTCTCCCTGTCCCTCTGCTGTTAGTCATTTTCCTGCCTGCCCATATTATGGACACATCATCCTCTCTCTGTGTTGTGTCCATTTAGACCTGAAATTAATCACATCCGACAATCTGGTTGTACAATTACCAAGTTCAAACCAATTACCAAGTGGCGGAGAAGGAGATAGAAAAATAAAGAGAGGGAGTGTGTGTGTGTGTGTGGGAGAGAGAGAGAGAGTTTGTATATATGTGTGTCTGTGCGTGTGAGAGAGAGATAAATAAAACTGAACTAATTATTTAGTTGCTGTGTGTGCTCTGTCTAAGTGTGTTAGATGGAATTATTAGATGGAATTATTATTTGACTAATTGCTTATCAGCTATTGATTTTGATGTAATTTCTCATCCCATTTGTATGCATTACTCTCTCACAGCTATATTGTTCTAATCAAGCGGGTTTCATAATTGTAACCCTGTCAAATTACAATCAAATTAAAAATCTTAACTATTGCCTCGATCTAAAGTCAACACTCAAGGACAATATTATTGAAAAAACAATGAGTTAATCTGAAATTCCTAATGCCACTGGATTTCGGTGGAAATCCAGCTGCTTTTTAAATTTTGCAATGGGGAACCAATTAACTGCCCTTCAGGATGACTTTCACTCCTTACTGTCGGTCTGTTCCACTGCCAGAAACCCAGATTAATTCTCAATTAATCCTTCTACACAGAACAACTCTGCCTTTGTCTGCTAGGGGAAGACATGCACACACAACATTGAGGTTAACCCAAGCCTGTTTAGGTGAAAAGGAAAGAGAGAGAGGGAGAAAGGAACAGGAGTACACCACTCCTGAAGATTGATAAGCACCGCGAGGCCGAATCTCCTCAAGCTGAAAATAAGGGGCCATTAAAGGGAAATGGTTGACAATGATTTTTGTTTTAGGATTTGCACACTGCTTTATTAGCCGTGCATATTAATGAGTCAATTAATTCCCATTCGTCCTCCTCGCTGACTGGTCCTCTGTTTGTTTTTGCCTGACCTTTTCATCTTAGACACATTTCACGCTTGGCTCGCTTTAAGCACTTACTCCATACTGCATTTCCCATAGCCGCCCATCCCAAAAAAAAGTGTTTAGCAATAAGCCTCTCTTCCCTCTTTCTTTCTTTCTCCCTTACTCATTCATGTTTCTCTCCCCTCTTTCTTTCTCCCTTACTCGTTCCTGTCTCTCTCCCCCTCTTTTTTTCACTCTCTTCCTCCCTCCATCTCTTTCGATCTCCTTCCCACTCTCTCCCTCCTCTCTTCAGCTTTCTTTCTTAGTCTCCCTCTCTCTCTCTCTCTCTCTCTCTCTCTCTCTCTCTCTCTCTCTCTCCCTCCCTCCCTCCTCCCCCCTCTCACTTTCTCTCTGTCAGCATGCCTGGTGGATATATCCTACTCCAGATATGACAAGAAATATGCTATTACGGCATGCTGAGTGTTTGCCTGACAGCATTCACAATAAAGCAGCTAAATTACCCTTCCATTAGGTTCTCTTTAAACCCATTCTCTCTCATTTATGAACATCCCATGTTATATACTTAAAGTAGCCCCCCAGAACCACACTACATTTTTGCCCCGGTCTGCATTTCATTCTGTTAGTTACATAGATAATTGAAAAGTGCAGCTGGACGGTGTACAATCTTGTAAGGGATGCCTCGGAAATTAGATTAATCTGTGCGACAGACATTTGGGGGAAACTTTGTGCTGAATGTCTGACAGTCCTGCTATTTCTCTCATTTCAAATGTTGGCAGGCTAGCAGGCAGCTCCAAGGAAAATGTGCTCCTTTCATACTTGAGTAATTGATGAATTGTATGCAATATGCAAATGAGAATCTATAAATCTTATGAATGACAGCTTAATTTATGTGAGCCTTAATGAATGCAGGATTAGATTTTAATTAAATATCCTCAAAGGCACCCTGACTGGATACCTTTTTTAAAACATTGTTTTGAAGACTTGTTTCATATGCTATGCAGTTCATGAAAAAGAGAGATCATTTGGTGTGCGGTTAGATGACATTTCCTCACAGTTTGAAGATAAGACTTGCTCAGTTTTGCTGAACCAAAGGGAATTGCAATTAATAAATATTGGGTAGGAGTAAAAAATACAAAAAAATAATCTCAATCTCATTTAGGCTTTCCTGGAACTGTTAATTATTGTACATTTGATTAATGGCATTTTACTTTTAGCCCTATCTGATATATAACATTTGGTACAGTATATTTTTAATTAAGAGAGTTGTCCATTAGGCATGGATAAGTCAACCAATTAGGAGTTAGCTCATCAATTCCCAGGAGGTATAAAGTTGTCTGCTTACTCATTATCAAATACCATAGAACTCATACTAAACAATCTAGGCTTCACAATTATCGAACACTCAATTATGAAATCAGTTTTTAAACCATTAATGATGTGTTTGAATAATCAGCAATTTATTCTGCTTTAGATCTTTATTATTTTATTTTTTTGTAATGTAGTTTAAATAGAGTAAGTTTTAATGGAAGTTGTCAGTAGCTAGCATACCAGACATTTCATAAGTAATACATCAGCTCAGGTGACATACAGATGACATATAAATACACTGTCACTTTTTTACAAGTTCAAATGAGACCATGTTGAGCATACAGCACCATACCAGCATCGGTTTTGTAGGTTCGTTACAGAGTACAGTATATATACATACAGACAAAGGAAGGAACCACATTACGAGGGCATACTTTCCTCTGTACCACCATCCTATCTGATACCCACCATATTGCTAATCAGTCGGTTACCACAGACAAAAGGAACCAGGAAGGAAGAACACTCTCATAACTCCCCATTCATCTAATCTGAACATCATATATTCCCTATATAGTGCACTACTTTTGACCAGGGCACATTGGCTCTGGTCAAAAGTAGTGCACTATATAGGTAATAAGGTACCATTTCGGAAGGAGCCCATAGAGTAGAGCTGGGAACTGAAGCAGGATCTAAAGACAGGCAGTAGCCTTTCAGAAGTGTGTTTTAGTGGGATTGATGCTGCTAACTCTATACCCTTCTTTGATTCCACTGCATTTAATCTGTGATATATTGTTCCAAGACAAAAGTCTCACCATTTACCAAGAAAATAATGGGGTTTTGGTAGACACACACTCACATGCGCAAACAGATGTGCACACACACAGACACACAATAATAATGCAGCTATCTGGATCTGATAAGGGAGACATGGCTACCTGTGCCAGGGACTATCTGCCAGGTGCGAGGAAAAGCTGATGGCGATAAAGCAACAGAGGCTCAATGCAAATAAATGATACATACAGTGGGGAAAACAAGTATTTAGTCAGCCACCAATTGTGCAAGTTCTCCCACTTAAAAAGATCAGAGAGGCCTGTAATTTTCATCATATGTACACATCAACTATGACAGACAAATTGAGAATTTTTTTTCCAGAAAATCACATTGTAGGATTTTTAATGAATTTATTTGCAAATTATGGTGGAAAATAAGTATTTGGTCACCTACAAACAAGCAAGATTTCTGGCTCTCACAGACCTGTAACTTCTTCTTTAAGAGGCTCCTCTGTCCTCCACTCGTTACCTGTATTAATGGCACCTGTTTGAGCTTGTTATCAGTATAAAAGACACCTGTCCACAACCTCAAACAGTCACACTCCAAACTCCACTATGGCCAAGACCAAAGAGCTGTCAAAGGACACCAGAAACAAAATTGTAGACCTGCACCAGGCTGGAAAGACTGAATCTGCAATAGGTAAGCAGCTTGGTTTTAAGAAATCAACTGTGGGAGCAATTATTAGGAAATGGAAGACATACAAGACCACTGATAATCTCCCTCGATCTGGGGCTCCACGCAAGATCTCACCCCGTGGGGTCAAAATTATCACAAGAACGGTGAGCAAAAATCCCAGAACCACATGGGGGGACCTAGTGAATGACCTGCAGAGAGCTGGGACCAAAGTAACAAAGCCTACCATCAGTAACACACTACGCCACCAGGGACTCAAATCCTGCAGTGCCAGACGTGTCCCCCTGCTTAAGCCAGTACATGTCCAGGCCCGTCTGAAGTTTGCTAGAGTGCATTTGGATGATCCAGAAGAGGATTGGGAGAATGTCATATGGTCAGATGAAACCAAAATATAACTTTTTGGTAAAAACTCAACTCGTCGTGTTTGGAGGACAAATAATGCTGAGTTGCATCCAAAGAACACCATACCTACTGTGAAGCATGGGGGTGGAAACATCATGCTTTGGGGCTGTTTTTCTGCAAAGGGACCAGGACGACTGATCCGTGTAAAGGAAATAATGAATGGGGCCATGTATCGTGAGATTTTGAGTGAAAACCTCCTTCCATCAGCAAGGGCATTGACGATGAAACGTGGCTGGGTCTTTCAGCATGACAATGATCCCAAACACACCGCCCGGGCAACGAAGGAGTGGCTTCGTAAGAAGCATTTCAAGGTCCTGGAGTGGCCTAGCCAGTCTCCAGATCTCAACCCCATAGAAAATCTTTGGAGGGAGTTGAAAGTCCGTGTTGCCCAGCGACAGCCCCAAAACATCACTGCTCTAGAGGAGATCTGCATGGAGGAATGGGCCAAAATACCAGCAACAGTGTGTGAAAACCTTGTGAAGACTTACAGAAAAACGTTTGACCTGTGTCATTGCCAACAAAGGGTATATAACAAAGTATTGAGAAACTTTTGTAATTGACCAAATACTTATTTTCCACCATAATTTGCAAGTAAATTCATTAAAAATCCTACAATGTGATTTTCTGGAGAAAAAAATTCTCATTTTGTCTGTCATAGTTGACGTGTACCTATGATGAAAATTACAGGCCTCTCTCATCTTTTTAAGTGGGAGAACTTGCACAATTGGTGGCTGACTAAATACTTATTTTCCCCACTGTATAAGAGATGAGGATGGATGGATGAGAAAAAAAGATGGATGGATGAACATGTTCTCATGTATCACTATGTGACACTTTGTGAGATGTCTTATGTGTACATAACTATTTGTGGGCTGGGAATGTGTGAAAGCAAATGTCCTGTTATAGGGTGTCCACCCACTCTGCCCAGAGTGGGTGAAAACGTACTTTGGTGATGATATTTCACTTCCTTATGTTATAAAATACATTTTACCAATACAAATATGACTGTTCATGTTCAGAATCGTTCAGTGGGGTCTTTTATATCCAACATGTCTGATTTCTTAACCTAATACATCCGATAATAAGCACCAATCTCTGTTGACAGGGTAGTGCAGCTTTATCGGCAAAACTTTTGAGGATTTTACATTTTGTGGTCATCGTCTTCCAAGGTGTTTCCGCGGGTCGCAAATAGCACAATTAGCATGTCACAAGCTGAATTAAATGTAAAAGGCTTTGAAAATAAAAAGCTTGGGGTACGGTGCTTCATTGACATTTCACAGAGATACGCTTGTTTTTGTGAGTGTGATGAGGTGGTATTTAAGAAGTCATGCGCAGGAGGGTAAATCACAGAATAACAGGCTTTAATCCGCAAAATACAGGTTTACGCAGAAATGCGTCAAACACACTCCAGGACACAAAACAGGCGCACTGGAAAATACAAGGCACACAGGAAAATAATCCCTTCGATACACAACACACGAGCTCCACCGAGCTTCACAAACCTCCACAATAAACAATCACCCACACAGACAAGGAAACAGAGGGAACACTTATACCATGACTAATGAGGGAATAAGGACCAGGTGTGTGTGATTGAAGTCAAGAGTGATGATAAATGGATCGGCAGTAGCTAGTAAGCCGGTGACGCCGAACGCCGAAACCTGCCCAAACAAGGAGGGGAGGCAGCCTCGGCGGAAGTTGTGACAGTACCGGTTGTCACAAGTACTGGTGCCACAGTGACAGAACCGGTTGGTAACCTAGAATACACTGGAAAGGCGTTAGGTTAGTGGAGGAGTGGCGGAGAGAGTTCTGGGCATATTCTGCCCATGGCAAGAACACCGACCACTCCCCCGGCCGGTCCTGGCAGTAGGACCACAGGAACCTACCAACGTCCTGATTTACCTGTTCCACCTGCCCATTACTCTTGGGGTGGAACCCAGAGGTCAGACTGACCGAGACCCCCAGACGTTCCATGAACGCCTTCCAGACCTTGGACATGAACTTTTCAGACATACACCCTCACATCCTTAGCCAAGGTAGGCCACCAGAATTTTCCGGTCAGGCAGCGCACTGTACGACTGATACCTGGGTGACCAGAGGAGGGTGACGTGTGTGCCCAGTAGATCAGATGATCACGGATAAGAGCAGGCACGTTCTGTAGCCCATCTGGACACTGAGGTGGAGAGGGATCCGTGTGTAATGCCTGCTCTATATCCGCATCCATCGCCCATACTACCAGCGCCACAATGCAGGAGGCCGGCAGTATGTGAGTGTTGTCTCTGGGCCTCTCCTCTGTGTCATACATCCGGGACGGCGCATATGCCTTCGCGTTCTTCGTCCCCGGGATGTATGATAGAGTGAAATCAAACCGGGTGAAGAATAGGGCCCACCTGGCCTGGTGAAGATTCAGCCTCCTCGCTGCCCAGATGTACTCCAGGTTATGGTGGTCCGTCCAGACGAGGAAAGGGTGTTTTGCCCCCTCGAGCCAATGCCTCCATACGGTCAATGCTCGGACAACAGCCAACAGCTCCCGATCACCAACGCCGTAGTTCTGCTTCTTCGAAAAGAACGCACAGGGGTGTAGCTTGGGTGGCGTACCCGATCGTTGAGACAGGACAGCTCCGATCCCAACCTCGGACGCATCCACCTCCACCACGAATGGTAGTGATGAATTGGGGTGGGCCAGTACTAGGGCTGAGGTGAACAGACCCTGCAGTTTGCTGAAGGTCAGCCTCAGCAGACCAGCGGAGCCGGGACGGCCCACCCTTCAACAGGGAGGTAATGGGAGCTGCGACCTTGCCAAAGCCCTGAATAAACATCCAATAATAGTTGGCAAAGCCAAGGAAGCGCTGCACCTCCTTAACCGTGGTTGGAGTCGGCCAATTATGCATGGCTGAAATGCGATCTGCCTCCATCTCCACACCTGAGGTGGAAATGCGGTATCCAAGGAAGGAGACGGACTGCTGGAAAAACATACACTTCTCTGCCTTAGCATAAAGGTCATTTTCCAACAGTCGGGCCAGCACCTTGCGAACCAGGGACACATGCTCGGCGCGCTTAGCGGACTACACCAGGATGTCATCGATGTAGACCACTACACCACAACCAAGCATGTCCCGAAACACCTCATTCACAACGGACTGTAAAACTGAGGGATCATTCATCAAACTATAGGGCATCACCAGGTATTCATAATGCCCCGTGGTTGTGCTGAATGCTGTCTTCCACTCATCTCCCTCTCGGATATGCACCAGGTTGTTTGCACTCCTGAGATCTAATTTGGTGAAGAAGCGCACCCCATGCATTGATTCAATCACTGAAGCAATGAGGGGGAGAGGATGACTAAATCTTATTGTCTCCCTGTTCAGTGGTCAATAATCAATGCACGGGCGCAGACCTCCATCCTTCTTCTTCACAAAGAATACATTTGAGGAGGCGGGTGAAGTGGATGGACGTATATACAGTAAGGGAAAAAAGTATTTGATCCCCTGCTGATTTTGTACATTTGCCCACTGACAAAGAAATGATCAGTCTATAATTGTAATTGTAGGTTTATTTGAACAGTGAGAGACAGAATAACAACAAAAAAATCCAGAAAAACACATGTAAAAAATGTTATAAATTGATTTGCATTTTAATGAGGGAAATAAGTATTTGACCCCTCTGCAAAACATGACTTAGTACTTGGTGGCAAAACCCTTGTTGGCAATCACAGAGGTCAGACATTTCTTGTAGTTGGCTACCAGGTTTGCACACATCTCAGGAGGGATTTTGTCCCACTCCTCTTTGCAGATCTTCTCCAAGTCATTAAGGTTTCGAGGCGACCGTTTGGCAACGAACCTTCAGCTCCCTCCACAGATGTTCTATGGGATTAAGGTCTGGAGACTGGATAGGCCACTCCAGGACCTTAATGTGCTTCTTCTTGGGCCACTCCTTTGTTGCCTTGGCCGTGTGTTTTGGGTCATTGTCATGCTGGAATACCCATCCACAACCTATTTTCAATGCCCTGGCTGAGGGAAGGAGATTCTCACCCAAGATTTGACGATACATGGCCCCGTCCATCATCCCTTTGATGTGGTGAAGTTGTACTGTCCCCTTAGCAGAAAAACACCCCCTTAGCATAATGTTTCCACCTCCATGTTTGACGGTGGGGATGGTGTTCTTGGGGTCATAGGCAGCATTCCTCCTCCTCCAAACACAGCGAGTTGAGTTGATGCCAAAGACCTCGATTTTGGTCTCATCTGACCACAACACTTTCACCCAGTTCTCCTCTGAATCATTCAGATGTTCATTGGCAAACTTCAGACGGGCCTGCATATGTGCTCTCTTGAGCAGGGGGACCTTGCGGGCGCTGCAGGATTGCAGTCCTTCACGGCGTAGTGTGTTACCAATTGTTTTCTTGGTGACTATGGTCCCAGCTGCCTTGAGATCATTGACAAGATTCCCCGTGTAGTTCTGGGCTGATTCCTCACCACTCTCATGATCATTGCAACTCCACGAGGTGAGATCTTGCATGGAGCCCCAGGCCGAGGGAGATTGACAGTTATTTTGTGTTTCTTCCATTTGCGAATAATCGCACCAACTGTTGCCACCTTCTCACCAAGCTGCTTGGCGATGGTCTTGTATCCCATTCCAGCCTTGTGTAGGTCTACAATCTTGTCCCTGACATCCTTGGAGAGCTCTTTGGTCTTGGCCATGGTGGAGAGTTTGGAATCTGATTGATTGATTGCTTCTGTGGACAGGTGTTTTTTATACAGGTAACAAACTGAGATTAGGAGCACTCCCTTTAAGAGTGTGCTCCTAATCTCAGCTCGTTACCTGTATAAAAGACACCTGGGAGCCAGAAATATTTCTGATTGAGAGGGGGTCAAATACTTATTTCCCTCATTAAAATGCAAATATATTTATAACATTTGTGACATGCATTTTTCTGGATTTTGTTGTTGTTATTCTGTCTCTCACTGTTCAAATAAACCTTCCATTAAAATTATAGACTAATAATTTCTTTGTCAGTGGGCAAACGTACAAAATCAGCAGGGGATCAAATACTTTTTTCCCTCACTGTATGCATTCACCCCCTTTGCTATGAAGCCCCTAAATAAGATCTGGTGCAACCAATTACCTTCAGAAGTCACATAATTGGTTAAATAAAGTCCACCTGTGTGCATTCTAAGTGTCACATGATCTGTCACATGATTTCAGTAAATATACACCCTGTTCTGAAATGCCCCAGAGTCTGCAACACCACTAAGCAAGGGACACCACCAAGCAAGCGGCACCATGAAGACCAGGGAGCTCTCCAAACAGGTCAGGGACAAAGTTGTGGAGAAGTACAGATCAGGGTTGGGTTGACTTTTTTTTTTTATCAGAAACTTTGAACATCCCACGGAGCACCATTAAATCCATTATTAAAAAAATGGAAATAATATTGCACGACAACAAACATGCCAAGAGAGGGCTGCCCACCAAAACTCACGGACCAGGCAAGGAGGGCATTAATCAGAGAGGCAACAAAGAGACCAAAGATAACCCTGAAGGAGCTGCAAAGCTCCACAGCGGAGATTGGAATATATGTCCATTGGACCACTTTAAGCCGTACACTCCACAGAGCTGGGCTTTACGGAAGAGTGGCCAGAAAAAAGCCATTGCTTAAAGAAAGAAATAAGCAAACAAGTTTGGTGTTCGCCAAAAGGCATGTGGGGGACTCCCCAAACATATGGAAAAAGGTACTCTTGTCAGATGAGACTAAAATTGAGCTTTTTGGCCATCAAGGAAAACACTATGTCTGGCGCAAACCCAACACCTCTCATCACCCCGAGAACACCATCCCCACAGTTAAGCATGGTGGTGGCAGCATCATCCTGTTGGGATGTTTTTCATCGGCAGGGACTGGGAAACTGGTCAGAATTGAAGGAATGATGGATGACACTAAATACAGGGAAATTATTGAGGGAAACCTGTTTTAGTCTTCCAGAGATTTGAGACTGGTACGGAGGTTCACCTTCCAGCAGGACAATGACCCTAAGCATACTGCTAAAGCAACACTCAAGTGGTTAAAGGGGAAACATTTAAATGTCTTGGAATGGCCCAGTCAAAGCCCAGACCTCAATCCAATTGAAAATATGTGGTATGACTTAAAGATTGCTGTACACCAGCGGAACCCATCCAACTTGAAGGAGCTGGAGCAGCTTTGCCTTGAAGAATGGGCAAAAATCCCAGTGGTTAGATGTGCAAAGCTTATAGAGAAATACCCCAGCCTTGCAGCTGTAATTGCTGCAAAAGGTGGCTCTACAACACATTGGCTTATGCACACTCAATTGTTTTGTGTTTCTGTCTTATTTCTTGTTTGTTTCACCCCCCCAAAATATTTTGCATCTTCAAAGTGGTAGGCATGTTGTGTAAACCAAATGATACAAACCCTCCAACAATACATTTTAATTCCAGGTTGTTGTTAGGAAAAATGCCAAGGGGGCTGAATACTTTCACAAGCCTCTGTAATTGTATGTGTGGGGTACATAGATGAGGTAGTCATTCAAAAATAAGTGAGTCCATACAACTTATTGTGTGACTTGTTAAGCAAATGTTTACTCCTGAACATAGTTATGCTTGCCATAACAAAGACGTTGAATACTTATTGACTCAAGACATTTCAGCTTTTCAATTTTTATTAATTTTCTACAAATCTCGAAAAACAGACAGTACCAGTCAAACGTTTGGACACACCTACTCATTCACAAATTATTTCATAGTTTTGATGTCTTCACATTTATTCTACAATGTAGAAAATTTAAAAAATAAAGAACAGTGTTAAACAAATCAAAATAATTTTTATATTTGAGATTCTTCAAATAGCCACCCTTTGCCTTGATGACAGCTTTGCACACTCTTGGCATTCTCTCAACCAGCTTCACCTGGAATGCTTTTCCAACAGTCTTGAATGAGTTCCCACATATGCTGAGCACTTGTTGGCTGCTTTTCCTTCACCCTGCGGTCTGACTCATCCCAAACCATCTCAATTGGGTTGAGGTCGGGGGATTGTGGAGGCCAGGTCATCTGATGCAGCACTCCATCACTCTCCTTCTTGGTAAAACAGCCCTTACACAGCCTGGAGGTGTGCTGTGTCATTGTCCTGTTGAAAAACAAATTATAGTCCCACTAAGCCCAAACCAGATGGGATGGCGTATCGCTGCGGAATGCTGTGGTAGCCATGCTGGTTAAGTGTGCCTTGAATTCTAAATAAATCACAGACAGTGTCACCAGCAAAGCACCCCCACACCATAACACCTCCTCCTCCATGGTTTACTGTGGGAACTACACATGCAGAGATAATCCGTTCACCCACACAGTGTCTCACAAAGACACGGCGGTTGTAACCAAAAATCTCCAATTTGGACTCCAGAGCAAAGGACACATTTCCACCAGTCTAATATCCATTGCTCGTGTTTCTTGGCCCAAGCAGGTCTCTTCTTCTAATTGGTGTCCTTTAGTAGTGTTTTTTTGTAGCAATTTGACCATGAATATCTGATTCACACAGTCCCCTCTGAACAGTTGATGTTGAAATGTGTCTGTGACTTGAACTCTGTGAAGCATTTATTTGGGCTGCAATTTCTGAGGCTGGTAACTCAAATTAACTTATCCTCTGCAGCAGAGGTAACTCTGGGTCTTCCATTCCTGTGGTGGTCCTCATGAGAGCCAGTTTCATCATAGCGCTTGATGGTTTTTGCGACTGCACTTGAATACACTTTCAAAGTTCTTGAAATGTTCCGTATTGACTGACCTTCATGTCTTAAAGTAATGGACTGTTGTTTCTCTTTGGTTATTTGAGCTGTTATTGCCATAATATGGACTTGGTCTTTTACCAAATAGGGCTATCTTCTGTATACCCCCTCTACCTTGTCACAACACAACTGATTGGCTCAAACACATTAAGAAGGAAATAAATTCAACAAATTAACTTTTAAGAAGGCACAGCTGTTATTTGAAATGCATTCCAGGTGACTGCCTCATGAAGCTGGTTGAGAGAATGTCAAAAGTGTGCAAAGCTGTCATCAAGGCAAAGGGTGTCTATTTGAAAAATCTCAAATATAAAATATATTTTTATTAGTTTTTCACCTTTTTGGTTAATACATGATTCCATATGTGTTATTTAATAGTTTTGATGTCTTCACTATTATTATACAATGTAAAAAATAGTAAAAATTAAGAAAAACCCTTGAATGAGTAGGTGTTCTAAAACTTTTAACCGGTAGTGTGTATATATACTGAACAAAAATATAAACGCAACATATGTACATTGTTGGTCCCAGTGTTCATGAGCTGAAATAAAATATCCCTGAATTTTTCCTTCTATATGCACCAAAAATGTATTTCTCTCAACATTTTTGCACATATTTGTTTACATCCCTGTTAGTGAACATTTCTCCTTTGCCAAGATAATCCATCCACCTGACAGGTGTGGCATATCAAGAAGCCAACTAAGCAGCATGATCATTACACAGGTGCACCTTGTGTTGGGGACAATAAAATATACACTCTAAAATGTGCAGTTTTGTCACACAACACAATGCCTAATAGGTCTCAAGTTTTGAGCGAGCGTGCAATTGACATGCTGACTGCAGGAATGTCCACCAGAGCTGTTTCCAGATAATTGAATGTTAATTTCTCTACCATAAGCCAACTCCAACGTTGTTTTAAAGAATTTGTCAGTACGTCCAACCGGCCTCACAACCGCAGAGCACGTGTAACCACGCCAGCACAGGAACTCCACATTCGGCTTCTTCACATGTGGGATCGTGTGAGACCAGCCACCTGAACAGCTGATGAAATTAAACATGACAATTTATGTCTCTAATAAAGCCCTTCTGATTGACTGGGCCTGGATCCCCGGTGGATGGGCCCGACTCCCAAGTGGGTGGGCCTATGCCCTCCCATGTCCACCCATGGCTGCACCCCTGCCCATTCATGTGAAATCCATAGATTAGGGGCTAAGTTATTTATTTCAATTGACTGATGTCCTTATATGAACTGTAACTCAGTAAAAAAAAAAAATGCATGTTGCATTTATTTTTATTCAGGATACATTATTGCATGGGGTAATAGAAAATAACAGTAAATGTGATCAAATTCCATATGGAGAATTTACATTCATGCTAAATCTATCATATGCTAATCTATACTATGCTGAGATGCATGGTTATTAATTATGTCCCAGACAGTCTTCATGACTATGACCACAGTGTGTAGTGGCCCAATGATATCTGTTTTAGATGATATCACACTTCCTATTTGGTTGTCGTATAGCTTTCACCACCAGTGCTGTGTAGTCCACTGCATCCCAAGCTGAAATGCTACCCCTCTAAAACATCAGACATATCTTCTTCTAGCCTATCTAAATATTACTTCTACTAAACTGTTCCTTTCTACCGGCACCCACATCCTCTGGCCTCCTCTGGGCCATCAGATCCAAAGTCGATGTAAAAAAACTGTTGGAAAATAACCTTTTACCCATTGCATGCCGTCTATTGAGGTCTTTCATAAATAATTCAGATGGAGTACAAGTGAAAGTGATGACAGCAAAACTGTCTGCGATCTCTCCCTCTCATAGGATCAAAGAGGTGGTGTCTCTGTGGAAATGGGAATTACATTTCCAGATGTCCCCAGGTTGAACGGACACTCATTTGAGCTCTCTCTCTCTCGTCCCCCCACCCCTCTCTTCCGTGAGGCTGCATAGAGGTAAATAAACCTCACACAAAGAAAAAGGACTGAATATATTAAACTGCTGAGACGGTCTGAACTGACACACTGCACTGACACTTTTATCATTGTGGAAATGTCAATTGAGTTCAACCTCTACTCCTGTTGTTTGAGCATGACACCTCTTTACTAAAATTAAATAAATGCCATACTGCTGTTGATACTCCTAGAAAAAAATGGTTCCAAAAGGGTACTTCGTCTGTCCTCATAGGATAACCCTTTTTGGTTCCAGACATAATTATTTTGGGTTCCATGTAGAAGCCTTTCTACAGAAGGTTCTACATGGAACCCAAAAGGGTTCTACCTGGATCCAAAAAGGGTTCCCTTTTAGGTTCTAGATAGTGCCTTTTTGTCTAAGAGTGTAGATCTGAGGAGACGATTACATGCAGATTTTTTGCACATCTCGATGATGTGATAAAATGCTTTATCTGCTAACTGGTCACCTATATTAGTTAAATATTTTCTGGCTTGGGGAAGGGAACAGTACTTGTGCTTAAAGTTGACTCACATATGCTGAGCACTTGTTGGCTGCTTTTCCTTCACTCAACGGTCCGACTCATCCCAAACCATCTCTATTGGGTTGATGTCGGGGGATTATGGCGGCCAGGTCATCTGATGCAGCACTCCATCACTCTCCTTCTTGGTAAAATAGCCCTTGCACACCCTGGAGGTGTGTTGGGTCATTGTCCTGTTGAAAAACAAATTATAGTCCCACTTAGCCCAAACCAGATGGGATGGTGTATCGCTGCAGAATGCTGTGGTAGCCATGCTGGTTAAGTGTGCCTTGGATTCTAAATAAATCACAGACAGTGTCACCAGCAAAGCACCCCCATACCATAACACCACCTCCTTCATGCTTTTCGGTGGGAAATACAAATGCAGAGATCATCCATTCACCCACACCGCATCTAACAAAGACACGGCGGTTGGAACCAAAAATCAAAAATTTAGACTCCAGACCAAAGGACACCTTTCCACCCGTCTAATGTCCATTGCTTGTGTTTCTTGGCCCAAGCAGGTCTCTTCTTCTTATTGGTGTCCTTTAGTAGTGGTTTCTTTGCAGCAATTCGACCATGAAGGCCTGATTCACACAGTCTCCTCTGAACAGTTGATGTTGAGATGTGTCTGTGACTTGAACTCTGTGAAGCATTTATTTGGGCTGCAATTTCTGAGGCTGGTAACTCTAATGAACTTATCCTCTGCAGCAGAGGTAACTCTGGGTCTTCCATTCCTGTGGCAGTCCTCATGAGAGCCAGTTTCATCATAGCACTTGATGGTTTTTGTGACTGCACTTGAATAAACTTTCAAAGTTCTTAAAATGTTCCATATTGACTGACCTTCTTGTCTTAAAGTAATGATGGACTGTCGTTTCTCTTTGCTTATGTGAGCTGTTGTTGCCATACTATGGACTGGGTATTTTACCAAATAGGGCTATATTCTGTATGTTGGGCCGGTATGAATGACAATGGATGAGTATGTCGATGGATAGATGGGTGAAGTGGGTCAGATGTAGGGAGGGTGGAAAAAGATGGGAGGTTGGGACAAGCTTTGCTTGGGTGGGCAAGGGTGGTTAAGGATGGGAGGTTGAACCAAGCTTGGCTTGGGTGGGGTAAAGGGGGAAGAAAAATGGGAGGTGTAGAGGGATGGCTTTGACTTGCAAATCTGCTGTAATACGAGTAAGAGTTCTGGACAGACTGGGAGAAGATGTCGAGTCATTATTATTTTTTAGTTTTTTTTGTGGAGAGGGGCTCTATCCGAGGGGTTTGAGATGAGGTGAGTGGGAGGGCATCATACACTTTTCTGAAGTACTGTATGTATGTGGCCTCCACTCATCTCACTTCAGTCTCTCGGTGGACCCACTCGCCTTAAGTACACCTCCACCAGCCACTATACTTTAATTTAATTTACAAGGGAATACAATTCTCCAATGTACACTGACATAATTCACAGTCTTTTGGTACATTAGGAGAGGAGTTGGCGCTTAAAAGCCCTAAAAAGGCATAGCGCCTCAAAGTACAGAGAAGTACTTTGCTTTATGTTTTTTGTGTGTTCTCTGTTAAATGTCTCCTCTGCCCACATGCTCACACACTCTATATATAGGTATTTCTATAAATAATGGGGCCAGTGTGTGACATTGGGATCAAAATTGCAAAAGGGTTTGAAACAAAAATATAAATAATTTTATGCAGTTCCTCATGTGTACTTGGAGGAATAAAATTGAATATATGCAAATTAGCCCATAACATACTACATACTATACATCAACATATGCCTAGGACAGGGTTTACCAACCTCAGTCCTCAGTGCCCCAAGGAGTGAACATTTTGGTTTTTGCCCTAGCACTACACAGCTGATTCAATTAATCAACTGTGTAGTATTAAGTCAAAAACCAAAATGTGCACCCGAGGACCGAGTTTGGGAAACGCTGGCTTAGGACTATACATCCTTTAAGCAGGGTTCATACAGACATTGGCAAGTCAAATTCAAGGACTTTCAGGGACTTTTTCAATACTTCATTGTAGTTTTCAAGGACCTCAGTGTTATATAATTGTATAATTTCTATAATTGTACATATAGAGCCTAATATAGAACCCCCTTCCCCCCAAAAAGCATGCAAAAAGTGTAAAAGAAAAAGTAGGCTATTACCACTATTAAGAATTATACTTTTTTTTAGGCCTTGATATTCAAATTATTATTACATTCTAAAATATGTGAGAATAATGTGGACATTGTCTGACTAAATAGATTGGATGCATTCAATAGCGATCTTTCTGTATCTTATGTGGCCGACGCAGACACACATAATAAAGCCATTAATAGCGGTAGCATTAATCTCACTGTCACTTTTTTTATAACGAGAAAGTGACCAAAAAACAGGTAACTTTTTTAATGGAAAGATTTGTATGGAAAGGCAAGTTGAAGCCAACATTAGTTGTTGTCTTCCTAATAATAACCACACATGATTTTACTGTAACAGAGTAGGTCAACACCCTTCAATTGAAGCGGCGGAAAACAAACAAAAGTGGCCACATCTCTCACAAAAACGGATCAAAAATGATATCACAGATAATTATAAGGGACCATGAGAACTTATAAATTGGCTACAATAATTACAAGGACTTTTCAAGCACCAAATTGAGGTAGGCCTATTCCAGTACTTGAATTTCTGAGCTCCAAATGCAAGTTCAAGTAGGCTACTTCAAGCCCCTTGTATTGTTTAAAATTGCAGGTGTAACATGGAATAGAAAATGTATGTGTCATGCTATTTCATTACCATATAATATTGTGAATAAGCCCACTAGGCTATGTAATTTGTTGTCATTATATCCAGGATAATTAATTAGAAGAGCGTTGGGTGTTGCACAATAGTCTATCCTACACAATTGTGCACAGTAGACTGGGTGTCCAATCCGAGGCACAAAAACATATGAAAACATGAACTCATTACCTTTATGCTTTCTCTGTTAAATCAAGCAGACAACAACAGATGATCAACCTCAATTCGCTAGGGATATTAGATCCAACGTGGATCCAGGCACAACTGTCTTCACCCGCATAACGAATGAGACACCAAAATATTTTCTACATTCCTCACAAACACCTTTTTTACATCACTTGGTCTGTTGTTGCATTGTATGCGCTATCACAACAGCTGTTTATCACTTGGCTGTCATTCTGAACAGTCCTTCCTGGATCAGATGATGATGTGTGAAATTTTCACGATGTAATTAAACAGTTCGACTCCAAATGGGCATCCAACAAGTATTATGCATAATTATTGACAAACCATGTTAATTACATTATTGATTTAGGTTTTAAGTATCAAGGTAAGGTGACTCTTTTGGTTAGAAGCATTCAATTTTTCTATCGCATTTATTATTTTTGATTTGTGTGCCCATGAAAACTGTTTTCACCACATAACACTGCATTTCTGAGATCTCTATACAAACAACTGGCCGACAGCTAGATCCAGGATTCTTACAGGGTTCAAGTTCAATGCCTAATTTAACTGATTTATGCTTAATATATGACAAAATGACAACTTACACTGCCATAAATACAAGGACTGAAAAGTAAAGTTTTATGTCACATGATTTTTGAAAAATCCGTCAAGATACCAACCATGATAATGGGTTAAACATTTTAAATCAACTTGTTGATTTTATTGAATACATCTTAATGTAATGACATGAATTTTAAAAAATGTAAGTCATGCCCCCCTCCCTTCTTGACTTTTTCTAAATAAGTCTATATAACACACTGTCGGTGTTAGAATCTTAATATCATAAACATAACTGGGGTTATAACCAGTTTTAGGAGGGCATGTCATTGTTTTTGTGGTTTCCCCCCTGTTGCCCCTCCTCCTGCCGACGAACGATGCATAATTATGTAATCACCAATTGTGAATGAAGAACAGGGCGGGCCATTCTATTGTATTGATCTGTTCTAACTATATTCTCAAAATGGTATGTACCCTATATCAGTCCACTGAATCCAAACAGTCTTATCAATCTTCTCTGGCCTACTTGGAGTAGGCTACACAGTGAGAGCGTGTGTAATTGTACATGCTGAACAGCTTTCAATATCTGGGAAAATATCTGCAGCAGGTGAGCAAGTGTCGGAGAATGTGGTGATGAGGCTTGTGGAACCTTAAGTTGGCAAGGGGAGAAATGTCACCATGGACAATTTTTTCAGTTCACTGTCATTGGCGAAGAAAACAAGCATAGCCGGCACCATGAACAAAGCGAGATGGGAGCTCCTTCCCTCTGCGCAAAATATGGCACCTGAACAGCCATTGTACTCCACAATGGTGCTGAAGAATGACACAATAAAGAGAGAACCGGAAACTATTCCGCACTACAACCAAACAAAAGTATGTCTAAGTGTGTCAAGCAAGTGAAAGTTACGAATATTTGTGTCAACTGTTAGGACAAGGGATAACCGCTAAATTAAATCCAACTGATGCGTGAAGACGCACACAATGTAAGCATGAGCTGACAATATACTTTTTTACTGCTGTCATATCGACACTTACAGTGCCTTCAGAAACTGTTCACACACCTTTACTTTTTCCACATGTTGTTGTGTTACAGCCTACATTTAAAATTGATTAAATTGAGATTGTGTGACACTGGCCTACACACAATAACCCATGATGTCAAAGTGGAATTATGTTTTTTTTGTTAGTTTTTTATGTTAAAAAAAAAACAAAATAATTTAAAGCTGAAATGTCTTGAGTGAATATGTTTTCAATCCATTTACATTTTAGACATTTAGCAGACGGTCTTATCCAGAGTGACTTAAGTCAGTGCATAATTTTTTATTTTTTTTTACTGGTCCCCTGTTGGAATCAAACCCACAACCTAGGTGTTGCAAGTGTCATGCTCTACCAACTGAGCCACACAGGACTTGTTATGGCAAGCCTAAATGAGTTTAGGAGTAAAAATGTGCAACAAGTCACATAATAAGTTGCATGGACTCACTCTGTGTGCAATAATAGTGTTTGACATTATTTTTAAATGACTACCTCATCTCTGTACCCCACACATACAATTATATGTCCCCCAGTCAATCAGTGAATTTCAAACACAGATTCAACCACAAAGACTGGGGAGATTTTCCAATGCCTCGTAAAGAAGGGCACCTTTTGGTAGATGGGTAAAACATTAAATAATAAACAGACATTAAATATCCCTTTGAGCATGGTGAATTTATTAATTACACTTTGTATGGTGTATCAATACACCCACTCACTACAAGGTGTCCTTCCTAACTCAGTTGCCGGAGAGGAAGGAAACCACTCAGGGATTTCACTGTGAGGCCAATGGTGACAGTTACAGAGTTATTGGATTTTATAGGAGAAAACTTAGGATAGGTCAACAACATTGTAGTTACTCCACAATACTAACCTAAATGACAGAGTGATAAGAAGGAAGCTTGTACATAATAAAACTATTCCAAAACATGCATCCTGTTTGCAATAAGGCACTAAAGTAAAACAAATATATATATATATATATATATATATATATATATATATATATATATATATATATATATATATATATATATATATATATATATATATATATATATATATAAATAATAATAATAATAATAATAATAATAATAATAATAATAATAATAATAATAATATGGCAAAGAAATGTACTTTTTGTCCTGAATGCAAAGTGTTATGTTTGGGGAAAATTCAACAGAACACATCACTGATTACCACTCTTCATATTTTCAAGCATGGTGGTGGCTGCATCATGTTAAGGATATGCTTGTGATCGACAAGGACTAGGGACTTTTTTGGATATAAATAAATGGAATAGAGCTAAGCAGAGGTGAAATCCTAGAGGAAAACCTGGTTCAGTCTGTTTTCCAACAGACACTGCGAGACAAATTCACCTTTCAGCAGGACAATAACCTAAAACACAAGGCCAAATATACAATGGAGTTGCTTACCTTGACGACATTGAATGTTCCTCAGTGGCCTTGTTACAGTTTTGATTTAAATCAGCATGAAAATATATGGCATGACTTAAAAATGGCTGTCTAGCAATGATCAACAACCAACTTGACAGAGCTTGAAGAATTATTTAAATAATAATGTGCAAATATTGTACAATCCAGGTGTGCAAAGCTCTTAGAAACTTACCCAGAAAGACTCACATATTTAATCACTGCCAAAGATGATTATAACATGTATTGACTCAAGGGTGTGAATACTTATGTAAATTAGATAGTCCTGTATTTTATTCTCAATACATTTGCAATCATTTGTAAAAACATGTTGTTGTTTATTTATTTATTTATTTTTTTTTATTTTTTTTACTTTGTCATTGGGTATTAAGTGTATAATTTAAACATATATTTAACCCATTTTGAATTCAGGCTGTAACACACCAAATGTAGAATAAGTCAAGGGGTATGAATACTTTTGTTATAATGCCATTATTGCTTTTGTGCTGATTTTCACTGTTTGTCAAGGCCACTTGGTACTTATAATGATGTTTAGGCTACTGATATTTTTGTCATTTGACCATGCTTCTTGCTGACCAATGTGTCTTGGTGGTTGGGGTATTTATTTTATTTTGTCATTATAAAAAATAAGTTGTTACCTTGTTCCAACACATATGCTTTCTATTTCATAGGTATAACAAAGGCACCCCATGAATACAATTGATTGAATACTTGAATTTCTGGTTTTTGTTGTGTTTTTGTTTGTTTGTTGCATATAGCCCACAGTAACATAACCTAATGAAAATGCTATTGTGTTATTTAAAATAAAATACAAATCTTATTTAAATTTTAACCCAAGGCCTTCATAAACACAACCAAGTGATTATTTTTGCGATAGCATATATGAAATTTATTAATTACACTGTTAGAATGTTGCAGTCAGAATGACTGCTCATTAGCTTGAAGGGGGGTCCCCTCGAGGCCCAACGGGTCTAGTGTTGAAGAGGAGCTGGGTTGGAGAGGCCTATGCTGCCACCTACTGTGGTAACATCAGAGGTGTAGACATCCTGATAAATAAGAACACACCCTTTTCCCTTATATACCAGCACACGTACCAAGAAGGATGTTTTCTAATGTTAAATTGTATCTTACATGGTGCAAAATACACATTGATTTCATTGTATATCCTACCAGGGGCAAATATGGTGTTTTTAGATATAATTCAAGGTATATTAGATGCAATCCAGACAATAACTATTATTTTAGCAGACAACCTAAATCATACATTCAAAAACATTGACAGATGTAGCAAAAAAAAGGCAAATTCAAGGAACCTCCAAAGAGGCTGAAACATTTAATCTTTACAAATACTTTACAGGACACCTGGAGATTACTATTCCCAACTACAAAATACTAATTTCTCAAAGTAAGAAAAGCTATTCAAGAAGTACACTGAGTGGCACAGTGGTTCAAATCCAGGCTCTGTCGTAGCCGGCCGCGACCGGGAGACCCATGGGGCGGCACACAATTGGCCCAGTGTCGTCCAGGGTAGGGGAGGGAATGGCCAGCAGGGATGTAGCTCAGTTGGTAGAGCATGGCATTTGCAACGCCAGGGTTTTGGTTTCGATTCCCACGGGGGGCCAGTATGAAAAAAATATAAAAAATTATGTATGCACTCACTAACTGTAAGTCACCCTGGATAAGAGTGTCTGCTAAATGACATAAATGTAAATGTAAAAAGCCATGACATAGTAATATTGGATCATTCTCCGGTATCATGCTTAATTACACCAACAGAAAATAAACTTAGTGACAGTATATGGAGAATGAAAAGAGTGCATCAAGATCCAATATTTAATAAATACATAAATGAACAATTACAAACCTTTACAATTACAAATGTAGACATAGAGGACAGAGGAAAGCCGACCCCTGATATAATTTGGTATGCCTTTTAAAGTGTACATTCGACGAATAATAATCTCATACTCTGCAAAAGTATCATCGGAGTTAGATTATGAAATTAAAGTTAAAGAAATCACTATCTTAGAAAATGACCATAAAACATGTTTAAGGTAAAGAAGAAAATAAAATGTCTGAACTGAAGCAGGAATATGATCTTTTACTTTTGAAGAGAGTCAACAAATACAGGTTAAACTCAAATAAAGCATACTACTTAATGGCAAATAAGCCTGGTAAACATCTCGCAGCCCTCACAAAATGAATACACGCCAAACCAGTTATAATTTTAAAATATAAAGATACACATTTTAAAATATATTATTAAAATATGTATAAATCAGAATTAAACAACAGTTGGACTGATCCTACATCCTTCTTAGACCCAACAACCCTGAAGCAATTATCAGCAGACAAGAAATAAACACTAAAAACAGAGATAACCAAAAATAAATATTTGACACTGTTAATGAAAACATTTGCATGGAGAAAAACACCAGGATTGGACGGCTTTCCCAAATAATTATATTTAACATTTTGGGACAAAGTGGTACCTCTATTTACACAAATGACAACACACGTAACTCAATTCAGTGTTTCCTAGTTCCATGTATCAAGCAGTTATTTCAGTTATATTGAAACCAGGAAAATATGGAGAGTACCCTGTTGATTACAGACCCATAAGTTTAATAAATTGTGACAATAAAACAATAGAAAAGCTCATGAGCAATAGAATGGCAAAAGTCTTACCAGAATTGATACATATCAATCAAATAGGGTTTATTAAAAATAGACACTTACAAACTAATGCAAGAACATGTTTCAGTTTAATGCAATACACAAAAAAACAATATTTACATTTATCAATAATGGCTGTTGATGCCGAAAAGGCTTTTGACTGCCTTAGCTTTCAACTTTCCAACTGAAATAATACATTTTATATAAAATGTTATATACAGTGCATTTGGAAAGTATTCAGACTCCTTGACATTTTCCACATTTTGTTACGCTACAACCTTATTCTAAAATTGATTAAATATTTTAAAACATATCATCAATCTATACACAATACCACTTAATGCCAAAGCGAAAACAGGTTTTTATAAATTTTTGCGAATTTATAAAAAAATACAAATACAGAAATTCCTTATTTACATACAGTGGGGGAAAAAAGTATTTAGTCAGCCACCAATTGTGCATGTTCTCCCACTTAAAAAGATGAGAGAGGCATGTAATTTTCATCATAGGTACACGTCAACTATGACAGACAAATTGAGCATTTTTTTTTCCAGAAAATCACATTGTAGGATTTTTTATGAATTTATTTGCAAATTATGGTGGAAAATAAGTATTTGGTCACCTACAAACAAGCAATATTTCTGGCTCTCACAGACCTGTAACTTCTTCTTTAAGAGGCTCGTCTGTCCTCCACTTGTTACCTGTATTAATGGCACCTGTTTGAACTTGTTATCAGTATAAAAGACACCTGTCCACAACCTCAAACAGTCACACTCCAAACTCCACTATGGCCAAGACCAAAGAGCTGTCAAAGGACACCAGAAACAAAATTGTAGACCTGCACCAGGCTGGGAAGACTGAATCTGCAATAGGTAAGCAGCTTGGTTTGAAGAAATCAACTGTGGGAGCAATTATTAGGACATGGAAGACATACAAGACCACTGATAATCTCCCTCGATCTGGGGCTTCACTCAAGATCTCACCCCGTGGGGTCAAAATGATCACAAGAATGGTGAGCAAAAATTCCAGAACCACACGGGGGGACCTAGTGAATGACCTGCAGAGAGCTGGGACCAAAGTAACAAAGCCTACCATCAGTAACACACTACGCCGCCAGGGACTCAAATCATGCAGTGCCAGACGTGTCCCCCTGCTTAAGCCAGTACATGTCCAGGCCCGTCTGAAGTTTGCTAGAGTGCATTTGGATGATCCAGAAGAGGATTGGGAGAATGTCATATGGTCAGATGAAACCAAAATATAACTTTTTAGTAAAAACTCAACTCGTCTTGTTTGGAGGACAAAGAATGCTGAGTTGCATCCAAAGAACACCATACCTACTGTGAAGCATGGGGGTGGAAACATCATGCTTTGGGGCTGTTTTTCTGCAAAGGGACCAGGACGACTGATCCGTGTAAAGGAAAGAATGAATGGGTCCATGTATCGTGAGATTTTGAGTGAAAACATCCTTCCATCAGCAAGGGCATTGAAGATGAAACGTGACTGGGTCTTTCAGCATGACAATGATCCCAAACACACCACCTGCCAACGAAGGAGTGGCTTCGTAAGAAGCATTTCAAGGTTCTGGAGTGGCCTAGCCAGTCTCCAGATCTCAACCCCATAGATCATCTTTGGAGGGAGTTGAAAGTCTGTGTTGCCCAGCGACAGCCCCAAAACATCACTGCTCTAGAGGAGATCTGCATGGAGGAATGGGCCAAAATACCAGCAACAGTGTGTGAAAACCTTGTGAAGACTTACAGAACACGTTTGACCTGTGTCATTGCCAACAAAGGGTATATAACAAAGTATTGAGAAACTTTTGTTATTGACCAAATACTTATTTTCCACCATAATTTGCAAATATATTCATAAAAAATCCTACAATGTGATTTTCTGGAAAGATAATTCCCATTTTGTCTGTCATAGTTGTACCTATGATGAAAATTACAGGCCTCTCTCATATTTTTAAGTGGGAGAACTTGCACAATTGGTGGCTGACTAAATATTTTTTTTCCCCCACTGTAAGTATTCAGACACTTTTCTATGAGACTTGAAATTGAGCTCAGGTGCATCCTGTTTCCATTGATCATCATTGAGGTGTTTCTACAACTTGATTGGAGTACATCTGTGGTAAATTCAATTGATTGGACATGATTTTGAAAGGCACAAACCTGTTTATATAAGGTCCCACAGTTGACAGTGCATGTCAGAGCAAAAACCAAGCCATGAGGTCGAAGGAATTGTCCGTAGAGCTCCGAGACAGATTGTGTCGAGGCACAGATCTGGAGAAGGGTACCAAAAAATGTCTGCAACTTTGAAGGTCCCCTGGAACACAGTGGCCTCCATCATTCTTAAATGGAAGAAGTTTGGAACCACCAGGACTCTTCCTAGAGCTGGCCGCCCGACCAAACTGAGCAACCGGGGGAGAAGGGCCTTGGTCAGGTAGGTGACCAAGATCCCCATGGTCACTCTGACAGAGCTCCAGAGTTCCTCTGTGGGGATGGGAGATCCTCCCAGAAGGACAACCATCTCTGCAGCACTCCACCAATCAGGCCTTTCTGGTAGAGTGGCCAGACAGAAGCCACTCCTCAGTAAAAGGCATATGACAGCCCACTTGGAGTTTGCCAAAAGGTACTTAAATGACTCTCAGACCATGAGAAACAAGATTCTCTGGAATGATGAAACCAAGATTGAACTCTTTGGCCTGAATGCCAAGCGTCACGTCTGGAGGAAACATGGCACCATCCATATGGTGAAGTATGGTGGTGGCAGCATCATGCTATAGGGATGTTTTTCAGCAGCAGGGACTGGGTGACTAATCACGATTGAGGGAAAGATGAACGGAGCAAAGTACAGAGAGATATTTGATAAAAACCTGCTCCATAACGCTCATGACCTCAGACTGGGGCGAAGGTTCACCTTCCAATAGGACAATGACCCTAAGCACACAGCCAAGGCAACACAGGAGTGGCTTCGGGACAAGTCTCTGCATGTCCTTGAGTGTCCCAGCCAGAGCCCGGACTTTAACCCAATCTAACATCTCTGGAGAGACCTGAAAATAGCTGTGCACCGACACTCCCCATCCAACCTGACAGAGCTTGAGAGGATCTGCAGAGAAGAATGGGAGAAACTCCCTAGATACAGGTGTGCCAAGCTTGTAGCGTCATACCCAATAAGACTCGAGGCTATAATCGCTGCCAAAGGTGCTTCAACAAAGTACTGAGTAAAGGGTCTGAATGATATTTCCGTGTTTTATTTTTAAAAATGTGCACACATTTCTTAAAACCTTGGGGGGGAAACAATGTAATGCATTTTAGAATAAGGCTGTAACGTAACAACATTTGGAAAAAGTTTGGGGTCTTACAACTTTCCTAATGCACTGTAAATGTCCTAAAGCTAAAATATACACACATACTACATTATCTGATGAAATCACTTTAGAAAGGGGCACAATGCAGGGATGTCCTCTATCCCCCATCCTGTTTGCACTGTTAATTGAACCGCTTGCAGAAATAATTAGACGGGACTCAAACATAACAGGTGTCCGTATTGTTAAACATTAATATGAACTAAACTTATTTGTGGATCTTCTGACCACTATTGAAAACACAATGCAATGTTTTTCCCAGAATACTCAAAAGTCTTACGATATAAAATTTACGTGGATAAAATAAATAAGGACAATAGGAAAATTAAACAGAATAATTATTGATCTACAGCAATCATTTAAGTAGACCACAAAAAAAGATAAAATATTTAGGATATTAATAAGTGACAACAAACACACAAATATATAAATATAACTTTATCCCAATATTAATAATATGAAAGCAGATCTAATTAAATGGAACAATCTTCCCATAAATCTTACAGGTAGAATAAACCTAAAAAGTTTTTATATTTATTCTTGGTAATACCAATTACTCAACCGAAGACATTCTTTAAAAATGTATACTCGGTCATAACAAACTTTATATGGGCAAATAAAACTCAAAGTCTGAGGGTAGTTTTAACCTTCCAGTCTTGGAACTGTATCAACTCGCCACCCAATTATTTTATTTACATATAAACACAGCAAAAAATAAACATCCCTTTTTCAGAACCCTCCAGCATGACAATGCCACCAGCCATACTGCTCGTTCTGTGCGTGATTTCCTGCAAGACATGAATGTCAGTGTTCTGCCATGGCCAGCAAAGAGCCCAGATCTCAATCCCATTGAGCACGTCTGGGACCTGTTGGATCAGAGGGTGAGGGCTAGGGCCATTACCCCCAGAAATGTCCGGGAACTTGCAGGTGCCTTGTTGGAAGAGTGGGGTAACATCTCACAACAAGAACACAGTTGACAGTGAGAGGATGTTTCTTTTTTTGCTGAATTTAGTTAAATGCACTAAAGAGGAACAATGGGTACAAATTGAAGATGCACATGCTCATCCCCAGAAGGATAAAGCTAAGAACAATAACAACTTCATAGTTAATAACACTATAACAATATGGAAGAAAATTAAATGTACTCTACAATAACCAATATCACTCCCTAAAAACACAACCCTATGGAACAATCCTAGGATAGCTTTTCAGAATCCACCGATCAATTGGTCTACATGGAAAACTAAAGGCATAGAAACCGTAAATGACTTGGTAATAAGAAATACATGTATTTCCATCACATAATTAAAAAGCAGTTTTGGACTGACCAGTGTAGATATTTTTAAATACATGCAACTTAAAGGTTTAATATCACAACATTTCCAAATGAAATCTTTTGGACATCAGAGCAATCTTGAGGGAATCCTATTTGAGTCAGACAATGATATTAATACGATAGGTAAGATATGCAAAACCTTGCAGAGAGCCTATCCAACTGACAATCTCTTAGAAAAAAAAAATAAACTATTGGAACCAAGACATAAAAATAACTGATATTGGCACAAGATGGAGGGAATGTTGGAACATAACTAACACAATTACAGTTAACGAAAATGTATGCTTAATCCAGTAGAAACTAAAATATAGCATTTATTATACAAGAGACAAAATGTTTTAAGTGTAAAATGAACAATGACTCAATAATCCATCCCTTCTTGGAATGCTATACAGTTATGGACAGAGTTAGAAAGTTGGCTCTCAGAAGTATTACAATGTAAATTTACTTTTAATCCGTCTGTCTGCATATATCAAAGACATGACATATGAGGGTGAAGTGAGACACCCGATGGGTTGGATGATACTTTGCTCATCAAACATCTTGAAAAAAATGTATACTTAACAACTGGAAATCAACCAATCCTCTATTGTTAACACAATCGAAAAGTCAAATGCTTTATTATCTAAATGTTGAAAGTGTGTGGGCGATGGAGAGAACCAAAATGGTGCAGTTTGACGCTATTTGGCGGAGAGTGATGCCGGCACTGGAGATGGTGGTGTGAGCAGGTGGGTCTGGGCAGGTGTGATGTATTTGATATTTGTGTGTGTCTGTTGTCGTTTGTATGTGTTCTATTGTTTTAAGAAAAATTGTTAAATAAAACAACAACAATAACTTGACTCTGTGATCATATTATTAACATTAAACTCCATAGGCCTTTTGTAACTATAACTATAACTATAACTATCCAGCTAAAGTAGATATTGATTGTGATACTTATTAATAAGTGACTGAGTAAGATATGGGGGAAATACATACACAGGGTACATCAGCCCAGCTCTGAAGTATTTTTCTCCTTCTACAACTCCAGAGGAGTCATTTATCACTTCCAAATCTGGGAAGTGATAAAAGTGGGCCCATCAGAAATGTCCAACAGGTCTGAATCACCAAATCACCTCGTCTCTCCACCACCTCCAAGCTACGGTGTCATATTAAATCAAGCAAGCGGAACATTTCCCAAGGCAGCCAGTGGCTTTTTATTTCCTGAAGAACCTTAAAATATCATTCATTACCTGAACTACACATATATATATATATATATATTTTTTTTTTCAAAGTCCCATAAATCAATAGTGTGTCCTGACTGCAATAATTTTAACAAGTTAACATGTAATTTCCAGGCTGAGAGGGCTGCCAGAGTGCCACAGCGATGGCTAGGTTTTAGCATATGCAAACGAGGCAATTCAAATAGTGTGCTGCGATATTCATACGCGAGAGCAGGTAACAAGGTATGGCCGATGAATTATGCATAAAAAAGTGGTTGATCTTCAATAAAGGAAAGGAATTCAGCATGTAATCTAATTAGTTACGGGAAGTCTATTATGTTGGAGCGGCGGAAAGCAACTGTCCTTGAAAAGGGAATTTATTTACAGTACCATGTAGTGTTCGCTCTCTGGAATGGAAATGCGTCCTGGAGTGGTCCAAAATGTTAACACTTCGCACCCTCTCTTTCTCCCCCTCCCCCTCTCACTCTATCCCCTTCTCTCATCCCCCCTCCTCCCTCTCTTTGTCCCTCTTTATTTCTATATTTATTTCTTCATCCATCTTTCTTCCTAAATGTATTTCTCGATCTCCCTCATCTCTAAATCTCTTCATCCATCTCAGTTGTTATCCTTCTTACCTGTTCCTCCCACCTGTCATCTTTCTCTGTAATGTCTCTCTTTTTCTCCCTCTTTCACTTGCCATGCTCTCCTTTACTCATACCCTCTTGGCTCTCTCATCTCCCCTGGCCTACATCTACTCTCCATCCCTCTTTAATCCTCCCTTTCCCTCATCCCTTCCCTCCATTCACTTTGACTTTTAGGGTGGAGTGGGAGAGGTTTCACAGAAGGGTATTGTGTTCTTTTTAGGTAAGTGATGATGTCTCAATAGAAAGCATAAAATGTTAAATCCCTCTCTCTTCTATCTCTTCCAGCTCCAGACCAGGCAGACCTCCTAAGAGAAGCCAGAGTGTGACATCACCAGAGAACCCACACATCATGCCACACTCTGTCCCCGGCCTCATGTCTCCTGGAACGTTCCCATCCTCAGGTATGTACTGTAGTTACACACAAACAGACATGCACAAGCACACAGGTTTGCATATTCTCAATGTATATACACACATTTATACTCTTACACACATGCTAAGTGTTTACGCACACACACACGGATACACACACAAACTCGCCACTGAAACAATCCTTCATACCCTCAACATCCCCATAGCACTCCCCGCCTCCCTCTCTTTGTCCTCTAAATGGCGAGCAGAGCAAAGTGACACATGCAAACACACAACCAACAGACAACCATCAAACAACCAGCCGCTCATTTTAAACTAGTTTACAAAAAACTGATCCTAAACTCGGAGAGAGAGGGAGATGCCACTCCAATAAATTGTAGTGGCATTCTTTTCTCTCTGATTATTTTCAGTAGATGCTGTGTTTCGCCTTGAGAGCATTCTAATTAGTGTGATTAAATCCACTCCACTGGTGTATATACATAGGCATGGTTGATGCTAAAGCAAGCTTTATCGCCACAAGAATCAACAACAACCGTTTGTTCCCAAATGTGCCCCCGGGCGAGTTTTATTGCAGCTAATGCTTTTGTTCTGTTTGTGGCTAGTTGCATTGTGACGGCTTTGATGTCGCTGTCTGTAAGTGCTCTGATTTACATACTGGGTTTTTTTCCTTTTCTTTTTTCCTTCTTTAATAATATTGTACCGTTATTAGGGTTCTCTTAACTCTTAATTTTGCTGTATTAAACCAAGTAGAAAGAAACCGCAACAACTACAGTACATATAATGTGCTTTGTTTTCTGTGCAATCTTACAAGTTTGCCTCCAAGATCTTGCTGCACTTGAGTAGGTCTGAAAAGCTTCCTACCTTACATACACATTTTCTCATCTCTCAAAAATAGCATGGGAGTGAGTTTTTTTGTTTTGTTTGTTTTTCTTAATCCAGAAAAAAAAAAAAAAAAAAACATGCACCTAAGAAGTGTTTAAAATTCAATAGCAGACACAAATTGGCTACATCCTTAACAATGGAGGATCACAGATCAACGCCCAGCATTGAACTCTGGGAGTGTGTTGAGGTCACAGACTATCTGTGTCTTGTTTGGAATGGGGTGGGGGACTCAAAGGCTATTTGGAACAGCGAAGATGAGAAAGCCATGTTTTTATTTAGTGGAACATAAAGCAACAGAAAATGATTTTGATATCCCTCCCCTTTAAGCCTGGAGGCAGTCTATGATCTTGACATTTAGTCAGGGTATTCAGGGGAGAGAGATAAAGTAATTGAGTTTTTTTGTGTAACTGCCTTTCTGTTAGTGGCCGCAAAAGCCAAGATGGCTGAACTTTCTCCCTAACTGTCTGCTGTGGTTTGATTATTGTACCTATTTAAGGACAAGTTCATAACAAATGTTATCACAAATTACACTCAAAATGATGCAAAGTGATCATATAGATAAGTTGTTCGCTTACTAGCAATGGAACACACATTTTTGCATGTGTCCAAACACATTAATCGATCCATCACAAAACTGACACACTGCAAACTGCCGTGAATGGTTATGACAGGTGGCACGTCATTTGTACTCCCCCAGCACGAAAATGGCTTCAAAACCAATGGTTCCCCTTTAAAAAGCATTACCCAAATATTAGGTGATTTGATGCACTGGATAACACACTGCACCGTTAATATGTCTAGCAAAAAAAATTAAAGAAATAAAAAATAAAATAAAATAATAATAATAATAATAAGACTATGTTTTGTACACAGTGGCATGTCATTTTCGATCATGATGTTAGATTTACAAATGAAGTTCCCCGCCGATCTCTCCGCTGACTACCCAGTCCCCACGTCTTCGCCAAGCACGTGACTCCAATTAGCATTACACAAAATCTGGCAAATTGCCCAATAACCTAATCTCCCATGGCTGCCTGGGGGCTTTAAGTGAAGTGCCATAACTATTTGCATGGGTATTCAGGAAAAGGAGGGAGAAATAACAGAGAATATTATGAAGGACTTCCTGCATACAGCGCTACAAATCCCACTCGAGGCTGTCGATAAAATCCAACTCGAACGTGTACATCGTTTCGGAAAAAGAGGACAGAAATATGAGCGCCCAATCGTTGCCAAATTTGCTTTTTTTAAGGATAAAGCTATGGTGAAAAGCCTGGGAAAAAGACTTGCTGGCACGAAAATAGGCATGAATGATCAGTTCCCGAAGGAGATTGTAGAAAGGCGCAAAGTTCTGTATCCAATCTTCAAGGAAAACAGATTAAAAGGGAAACGTGTTGCACTAGTGGTGGATAAATTATATATTGACAACCAAATGTTTAGAGACACAAAGACTACTCCATGGCTATTCTAAAAGTTGTAATAGAGGAGTCAAATATTGGAGCACCTGATACTAGCAATGATAGGGATTGTAATATTAAATAACATTTATAGTAAGTATAGTATTTTATAAATGGATAAAACAATATAACAAGCAGAATAATACATCTTTAAATAGAAATAATTAGAACATGGCTTTTTTGGCGGGAGGTTGTTGTTTTGGCGGATGGTTGTTGTGGTTGGTCCTGTGTTCTCTCTGGCGTCCTTTCCCCCTTGCGGCAGATGTGGATGCGGGTGCGTTTGCACGCTCGGCCCATTTCTTCCCCAGTCAACCATGTGGTGTGCATTTTTGTGTTTGAAAAGGTGCGGCGTTAAGTGAGTGAGAGGGGAAATGGTTGCATATCCCAGAGCCGACCGGGGGTCTATGAACAGGGGTAGTGAGAGAGAGAGCTTTCAATTTTGTGTAGATGAGGGATATACATTTTTAAATATAGTATACATCTAATCTAATTATTCATTGTCCTATCATGATGGAAAGATCCCTAACCCTATAACCTGGACACCCACCTGAGCGACCCATACACCAAAGAGAAGTTCCCATCTATTTTATGGACCTGCTGTGAATATGCAGCCTAAACAGAGAAATAAATGCGGTCAGAGACCTACTTGAGCTGCACCGCCCCCTCAAGATTCTGAGCCTGCCTGGCAGGGTTGGTCCTACAAAGCCAGAGCCCCCTGATGGGAGAGCATAATATACAAGGAAATTCTCAAAGCTGCTAATGAGAACCTTGACGACCTTTTACCTAGCCGGTGGGGATTCCGGTGGGGTACGCCCACCCAGGTAGTGGCAGTGCTGGCAACACTGGCTGCAGTAACCCATGGGGAGGGGGTCACACTCGGACAATCAGAGAGGGGGTTTATCATTGTGGCCCAGGTGGCACAAAATAATCAAAGGTCTGACCGCATGGAGATGCTTGGGAAAATGGTTACAACAGGGGATCATAGTGTTTGTGTCTCAGGTGAAGAGGGTGGATCTGATCTCCATCACCTAGGACTTGACATAGATTAAGTAGATTAATCTAATCTCACATTGTTATAAATTTCTGCTCAATCTGCATGCTTTCTCAATCAGCTTTAACTGTATGTGCACTCGTAGATCAAGTTATTTCTCGAGTTGGGCTCTGGGATATAACAGCCGTTGAGTATCGGATTTTATGGTGGATTGTGGAGGAGGGGGGTTGAGTGTGTTGGAGTATGTGAGTATGTGCGTGTGTGCTTGTCTGGCATCTGTTGTGGGGGGGTGGGGATGTTGGGGGGGGGGGGGGGGGGGGGGGGGGGGGGTATGGGATGGACCGCAGGAATTATTTGCTAGGATAATAATTGCTTGTCAATGAATTAAATGTAATACAATGGCAATCCGGGTTATATGTTAGAATCCTATGCGTGAACTGCCGACATTATTACGCATATTAATTGATAATGATGGAAAATAGGATATGCATAATAAAAATAAAAAAAATAGTTATATATATATATAGAGAGAGGTGAAAGCATTGGAAATGCTTTTGGCGGTTAACCTGCTTCTGTTTTGTGGGTGGCACTGTGTGCTGTTTTCGATGGATGGGTCCTGGCCTCTCGGGGCCTTAGGGATACGGAGGGACGTGGGTGGGATGCTGATCACTGGGATGACGGCTCAACTTGGGATGGGGAGGGGCTTTAGCGGGGGAATTATTGGAGAACAATTGAAGGGTTACTCCGTAGCAATGCAAATATCACGGTACAGCTATATGGACACTCAATCATTACGCTATTTTTTATTGGTAAATTTACAAACATATATAATGATAAATAGACTTGAAACTTGTATCTCATTATGGTGTATGGTGAAATAAGTATAGCCAGTTATAATTGTAATGGCTTAGCTGATAATAACAAAAGAAGAACAATATTTACATGGCTCAAAGAGAAGGAATATTATATCTATTGTATACAGGAAACTCATTCAACAATTCGAGATGAAGTAGCGTGGAAAAAAGAATGGGGGGGGGGAAATATACTTCTCCCATGGGCAAAGAAATTCAAAAGGGGTGATGATATTAATTAATAGTAATTTCGATCCGAATGTGCAAATTGTCCAAATAGATACGCAAGGTAGATGGATTATTTTAAATATGGTATTGGACCATAAACATATATGGCTCATTAACCTTTACGGACCAAATAATGATGATCCACAATTCTTTGACAATATATATAATAAATTATCAAGCCTGCAAGCAACTCAAGACAATATTATTATGGTGGGGGATTATAATACTGTTTTAAATAGCTCAATGGACCGAAAAGGAAATCACACCACAAACAATCACCCTCATGCTCTTAAGGAAATTGTGAATGTCATGGATACATTAGAACTAGTAGATATATGGAGGCTTAAATATGCTGATCTAGTGAGATATACATGGCGGAGACTGAATCAAGCTAGTCGTCTTGACTTCTTTCTTATCTCATTCTCGTTGGCACCAAAAGTAAAAAAAGTGTTGATAGGGGACAGAATGCGGTCGGACCATCATATAATAGGCATATACATTACTCTGACTGAATTTCCACGTGGGCGAGGATATTGGAAATTTAATCAAAGCCTATTGGATTATACTTTATTTATAATTAGAACAAAGGAATTTATAACTGACTTTTTCCAACATAACATAGGTACAGCGAATCCCCTTATTGTATGGAACACCTTTAAATGTGCCTTTAGAGGCCATGCAATTCAGTACTCATCTCGAAAACAAAAGCAATTTAGGTCAAAAGAGTTTATACTAAGAAAGGAAATAGAAAGTCTAACAGAACAGATAGATGGCAATAACAACTGTAACATAGAGGCTCAGAATAAATTAGAGGAAAAACAAAAATAAATGGAAAAACTTATTCAAGAAAGATCAAGTGTAATATATTATAAAAATAAAGCAAACTGTATGGAATATGGGGAAAAATGCACAAAATTATTTTTTAATCTTCAACATAGGAATGCTACCAAAAATAACTTAATGAAACTGGTTACAATTGACGGAGTCACCCATAATTCACCTAATGATATTTTGAAGGAAGAAACAAAGTACTTTAAGCATATGTTTTCTTTTCAGTCGCCTCCATCTCCTCTAACTGAAGCTAATTGTAGAGATGTTTTTTCTATTGATAATGTCAAATTAACAGCCACACAGAAAGACTCATGTGAAGGTGAAATTACAGAGGAGGAACTTCTGGATGCAATTAAAGACTTTAAGTCCGGGAAAACTCCAGGGTTGGATGGCATACCAATCGAGGTATACCAAACCTTTTTTGATATACTAAGAGGACCGTTATAAGCATGTTTTAACCACTCCTATGTAAATGGTAGATTATCTGACACTCAAGAAGAAGGTCTGATCTCATTATTACTGAAACAGGATACAAGTGGAAAATATAAAGATCCAGTCCATTTACAAAATTGGAGGCCCCTTACACTTCAGTGTTGTGATGCAAAAATCCTAGCAAAATGTATAGCGCATAGAATTAAAAAGGTATTGTCGGATATTATTCATTCTAATCAGACAGGTTTTTTACATGGAAGATACATTGGAGATAATATAAGGCAAGTATTGGAAACAATAGATCACTATGGAAAATATGGGAAACCAGGCCTGCTATTCATAGCAGACTTCGAAAAGGCATTTGATAAAGTTCGACTGGGATTTATATATACATGCCTGGAGCATTTCAATTTTGGAGAATCTCTTATAAAATGGGTCAAAATCATGTATAGTAACCCTAGGTGTAAAATAGTAAATAATGGCTATTTCTCAGAAAATTTTAAACTGTCAAGAGGAGTGAAACAAGGTTGTCCACTATCGGCATATCTATTTATTGTGGCCATCGAGATGTTAGCTATTAAAATCAGATCCAATAATAATATCAGAGGATTAGAAATACAGGGCTTAAAAACAAAGGTGTCATTGTACGCAGATGATTCATGTTTTCTTTTAGATCCACAACTAGAATCCCTCCACAGCCTCATAGAGGATCTAGATACATTTTCTAACCTCTCTGGATTAAAACCAAATTATGACAAATGTACTATATTACGTATTGGATCACTAAAAAATACATTTTTTACATTACCATGTAGTTTACCAATAAAATGGTCTGATGGTGATGTGGATATACTCGGAATACATATCCCAAAGGAAATAAATGATCTCACTTCAATAAATTGTAATAGAAAGTTAGCAAAAATAGATAAGATCTTACTACCATGGAAAGGAAAATACCTGTCAATTTGTGGAAAAATCACCCTGATTAACTCTTTAGTATTATCCCAGTTTACCTATTTGCTTATGGTCTTGCCTACGCCTAGCAAACAGTTTTTTAAATTATATGAGAAAAAAATATTCAATTTTATTTGGAACGGCAAGCCAGACAAAATTAAAAGAGCATATTTATATAATGAATATGAATTCGGAGGACAGAAATTATTAAATATTAAAGCATTGGACCTTTCACTAAAATCTTCAGTCATCCAAAAGTTATACTTAAATCCGAACTGGTTCTCAAGCAAATTAGTAAGATTGTCTCACCCACTGTTCAAGAAAGGCCTTTTGCCCTTTATTCAGATTACAACCTCTCACTTTCAGTTATTTGAAAAATAAATAATCTCCCAAATGTCACTATTTCTAAAACAAGCCATAGAAAGTTGGTTGCAATTTCAATTTAATCCTCCAGAAACGACAGAACAAATAATGCAACAAATATTGTGGTCAAATTCAAATATACTAATTGACAAAAAACCTTTATTTTTTGACAGAATGTTTAAAAAAGGTATAATCTTCGTAAATGATATCATCGGTAGGACTGGTGGAGTTATGTCGCACATGCAGCTAACAAAAACATATGGAAATGTCTGCTCTACCCAAAATTACAACCAAATAATTGCAGCCTTACCGCAAAAGTGGAAGAGGAAAGTTGAAGGGGGAGAAAGTAAGGAACTTGTCTGTCGGCCTTGCATTAAAGAACATAATTGGTTAAGGAAAACTGTTATAAATAAAAAAGTATATCAGTTTCACTTAAGGACCAAAGGATTGACAGCCGTCCCATATAGATTGCAAAATAGTTGGGAAGAGATCTTTGACGTACCGATCCCATGGCATAGTGTTTATGAACTGACACGCAAAACGACACCGGATTCAAAAATTAGAATCTTTCAATTTAAATTATTATATAAAATTCTTGCTACCAATAGAATGTTATTTATATGGGGGATACAATCTTCCCAGCTCTGCAGATTGTGCTGTGAAGAGATAGAATCATTAGATCATTTGTTTTGGTTCTGTCCATTTGTAGCTTGTTTTTGGACACAGGTCCAGGAATGGCTAAAGGATTGCAATATTTACCTGGAACTAACCTTGCAGATAGCATTACTGGGTGATCTGAAAAGTCATAGTCAATCAATCAATAATATAATAATACTTTTAGCAAAAATGTTTATTTTTAATTCACAATCTGTAGAAGCAATGAGAATAGAAAGGTTCAGAACTTTTGTAAAACATCACAGTACGGTTGAAATATATATGGCAAATAGAAATCCTATATGGATGGTGTTAAGAGATAGATGGGAGGTATTGATTAGAGTTGAAGGATGGGACTAATAACAAATAACAACAAATAATAACAAAGATAGCTAATAATGTAAGCATACTGTGTCCATAATAAGTATATAGGTTGTATGTTGGGAGCTTTTGGGAAAGAGCACAGTTAGAAAGATATGGCATTTAGAAGCAAACCGGATGGACATCATGAAAATGATCGGAGAGGTTGAGAGTAGAAGAAGTTCAGGAGCAAAAAAATAAATAAATATATATATATATATATATATATAGAATTATTGTAAAATTAACTCTGTCCATAAGGTGTAGATAGTAAGTATAGACCGGAAGTAGAGGCCTGGGCGTTGTTGTTCACTAATTTACTCCAAGTAGGGAAAGGATGGTGGGGTTGAAAAGTAATAAAGGGGAATATATATATAAAAAATAAAAATAAACATGGGGGATTGGAAGTGATGCAGACAATTACATTGATAGAAGATACAATCTATCTGCAATATTAAGCTGATCCATTCCCCCCAAACAAACAAACAAAAAAATATATATATATATATAAATGAAAAAAAAAAAAAAAAAAAAATATTCACTCAATGTAATATTAATTTAATTTGAGGAGGTGGTTTGTTTGTTTTGATTCCCCACAGCAAGCTTTTCAAAGGGTCACAGAGATTGTTCAACCAATCTTTGGAAATGGGGACTTTTGATGTTTTGTAGTGCCAAAGTTGATGTACAGTACATTTTGAAAGTATGCTTTCCACACAATGACTCAATGACTCATATTTTGAGATAATTTGTATATGAGAAACATTCTTAATATGTGTATGTTCCACTTGCTGTGGTTTCCATTTAATGAAACACCCTTTGTGTATTTGTGTATATATGTCCGTTTGTGTGTGTGTGTGTGTGTGTGTGTGTGTGTGTATGCATGTGTGTGCTCTCGCGCATGTTTGTGTGTGCGTGTGTGTTAATGTGCTTGTGGGTGCCCTCCAGATGTTGAGGTAGTTCCGGGGTCTTTCCAGTTGCTGATGCATTACAGGCCGATTGGCCCTACAAATCGGATTAGATGCTGTGGACTGACACCACACAGAGATTACAGCTTTCTGAACAGCCTGCACTCAGAGACTTACACTCTGGCCACTACTTAGGCACCCATGTTCACCATAATTCATTTAGCTCCTGGAAATGGCTTCCCTTGTTGAATAACACTCCAGTGTTGTATTTTACCATTTGTGCCTTCAGAAAGTGTTCATACCCCTTGACTTATTACACATTTTGTTGTGTTACAGCCTGAATTTAAAATGTATTAAACATATATTTGTCTCACCCATCTACACACAATACCCCATAATAACAAAGTGAAAACATGTTTTTAGAAATTTTAGCAAATGTATTGATAGTGAAATACAGAAATATCTAATTTGCATAAGTATTCACACCCCTGAGTCAATACATGCTAGAATCACCTTTTGCAGCAATTACACCTGTGAGTCTTTCTGGGTAAGTCTCTAAGAGCTTTGCACACCTGGATTGTACACTATTTGCACATTCATATTTTAAAAAAATCTACAAGCTCTGTCAAGTTGGTTGTTAATCATTGCTAGACAGCCATTTTCCAGACTTGCCATAGATTTTCAAGCCAATTTAAGTCAAAACTGTAACTAAGCCACTCTGGAACATTCAATGACGTCTTGGTAAGCAACTCCAGTGAATATTTTGCCTTGTGTTTTAGGTTATTGTCCTGCTGAAAGGTGAATGTGTCTGAACTAGGTTTTCCTCTAGGATTTTGCTTGTGCTTAGCTCTATTCCATTTATTTTCATCATAAAACATTTGCTAGTCCTTGTCGATGACAAGTGTAAACATAACATAATGCAGCCACCACTATGCTTGAAAATATGAAGAGTAATGTGTTTACTTCGTAGTCAGGACAAAAAGTTAATTCCTTTGCCCCTGTTCTGTTTTAGTTGTAATACTTATCTTGAATTTGGCTCCCCCTGTTGTTGATCTGGAGTAATTTCCTTTAGCTTGAAAATGACCCGTCATGTGACTTGTTAGGAGGACATTGGTCATTGTTGCCTCATGTAGAGCTCAGAGTGCTCTGTTTCAGTTGTCTGCTTACAATATTAATCCATCCTTTACGTTGTATGCCTTAGGAAGCTTTGTCAGTGAGTATTTTCATTCACCATGGGTCTACTCCAATTTGATGACCAACCAGAGAGCTACAGGGCTTGGCGGTGCTCCTTTCACAACACCATCAGAGGCTTAGACTTAACCTACAGTGAAGAAATTGATATTCTAGTTAAGTGGCTTGGAAGAGAGTCTACTGTACATATAAAATGAATCCTAGCCGTTCACGTAAACCATCCAGAACAAGGTTTGAGGACAGTTTGGGATAGACTCAATGAATGCTACGGTTCGCCAGAGGTGATAAAGAGTGTGCTCACCAAACGTATCGACAGTTTCCCCAAGATCTCCAACAAGGATTACCCAAAGCTGAGGGAGTTGGGCGACCTGCTTATGGAGCTTCAGCCCGCCAAGGCCGAAGGAGACCTCCCTGGCCTAGATTTTATCGATACAGCTCGAGGTGTTAACCCTATAGTCCAGAAACTGCCCTTCGGGTTACAAGAGAAATGGGTCTCCATTGGTTCCAACTACAAGCAACAATATCATGTTCCATTCCCTCCTTGTGCCTTCTTTGTTGACTTCGTCATCCAGCAAGCCCGAATCAGGAAAGACCGCAGTTTCAACCTTGTTGCCGATGTTCCTGCTAAAGCAGACAAAGTTCCCTGGAAGCAAGGCAGACAGAGAGAAGTCTCTGTTCACAAAACAGAGGTATCCCCCACTACCTCCTCCGATTCAGACAAGCCTATTAAGAAAGCAGATTACTCTGAATGGCAGTGCCCTATCCACAAGAAGCCTCACCCCTTACGGAAGTGCTGTGCCTTCCGCGAGAAACCACTGGACCACCACAAGGCTTTCCTGAAAGAGAATGGCATCTGCTTTAGATGTTGTTCATCCTCCTTTCACATTGCCAATAACTGCAAGTCAAGTGTTAGCTGCGCAGAATGTGAGAGCAAGAGTCATAACAGCACCCTTCATCAAGGACCACCCCCTGGGTCTAAAAGGCAGACCTTCCTACAGAGCATGGTCAGGAGGAAGAGCTCACACCTCCCTCCAACGTAGCATCCCAGTGTACGCAAGTCTGCGGTGGTAACCTCACTGACAGGTCTTGCTCTAAATCTACTCAACAGGCTACCGAGATTCTATGAGCAGTGACATTCTATGCCATCCTCGTTGAGCAAAGCAACAGATCATTGGTTCGTTCTGAGTTCTTGGATATCTTCAGGGTACATTCCCCAGCTCTCACTACTCCATTAAGACCTTCACCGGAGTGATGGAGACAGTAGGAAGAAGAGCCAATGGATACCAGGTAGAATCTATGGATGGGCAAGTCAGTCTTCTGCTGCCAACACTCATTGAGTGTAACGAGATCCCGAAAAACCGATCTAAGATGCCAACTCCAGACGCAGCACTCCACCATGCTCACCTGAAACCCCTTGCTCACCTGATCCTAGAACTCGAACCTAAAGCTCCCATCATTCTCCTTCTGGGAAGAGACATTATCAGAGTCCATAAGGTCCGCAAGCAAGTTAATGGGCACCTGTTTGGAGAGCTCCTTGTTCTTCATGGTGCCACTTGCTTGGTGGTGTCCCTTGCTTAGTGGTGTTGCAGACTCTGGGGCCTTTCGGAATATATATATATATATATATATATATATATATATATATACACACACACACACTGAGATCATGTGACAGATCATGTGATACTTAGATTGCACACAGGTGGACTGTATTTACCTAATTGTGTAACTTATGAAGTTAATTGGTTGTACCAGATCTTATTTAGGGGTTTCATAGCAAAGGGGGTGAATACATATGCACGCACCCCTTTTCCGTTATTTTTTTAAACAACTTATTTTTTCATTTCACTTCACCAATTTGGACTATTTTGTATATGTCCATTACATGAAATCCAAATAAAAATCAATTTAAATTACAGGTTGTAATGCAACAAAATAGGAAAAATGCTAAGGGGGATGAATACTTTTGCAAGGCACTGCACATTTGGTGTCTATCACCCAAAGTAGCTTGGTCAAATCCGGGTGGTTTTTGAATCCAGTGCCCAATACGATGGAGCATCCCTCAATTATGTCCTCATGACTGGGCCCGACCTCAACAACACACTCCTTGGGGTGCTTACTCGCTTCCGTAAGGAATATGTCGCTGTGACAGCGGATATTCAACAAATGTTCCACTGTTTCCTGGTGAAACAAGAAGACTGTAACTTTCCTGTGGTTTTAGGACAACGACTTGTCCAAAGACAAGATTCTGATGTCAGACAATTTGAGGAATGTGACTTCTATGTCGACGATGGCTTAAAGTAATTTCCTACAGTCCAAGATGCAGTCACCCTGCTCAAGAGAACACAAGATTTTCGCCAACTCTAATCCGAGTTTACATAAGAGGAGGTAATGGAACAAGGAGGAGGTAATGGAAGCATTTCCATCTCAAGATCATACAAACAACCTCAAATATCTCGACATAGGGCAGACACTCTGCCTATGCAGTGCAGCTTGGGTCTCAACTGGGACCTCAGGACCGACACTTTCAACTTGAAGGTAGACAAAGATGAGAAGCCCTTTACACGCCGAGGAGTGCTATCAACTGTGAACTGTCTGTACGACCCACTGGGATTTGTGGCCCCTGTCACCATTCAAGGCAAGTCTATTCTCAGGGAGCTCACAATGGCCAAAGACAAATGGGACTCTCCCCTGCCTCCAGAAATGGAAGAGCCATGGGTTGCATGGAAAGAGTCTTTGAAAGAGCTATGCAACCTCCATATCCCTAGGGCTTACACTAAGGTCTCACCCACAGAAGTGAGACGAAAAGAACTATGCATATTCTCGGATGCATCCACAAAGGCAATAGCCACAGTTGCCTACCTCAAAGTGAGACGTCAAAGGAGACTCATGGGCTTTGTTATTGGTAAAGCAAAACTGGCGCCAGAACACATGATTCCAAGGTTGGAACTCTGCGCAGCAGTCTTGGCAGTCGAGTTGGCCGAGCTTATCACCTCTGAAATAGACATTGAGGTTGATGATACAACCTTCCACACAGACAACAAGGTGGTGTTAGGTTACATCAACAACGAGACCCGGCACTTCTATGTCATCAATCGAGTCCATCGGATAAGGAGACATTTATTTTTATTTTTAACCTTTATTTAACTAGGCAAGTCAGTTAAGAACAAATTCTTATTTACACCGGCCAAACCCGGACGATGCTGGGCCAATTGTGATCCTTACACTTGCCAAGGTTCTCCATGTGGAAGTCGCTGACTCATGACATTACTCACCTCGTTCACATTGTTAATCTCTTCAACAACACTACAGTGGCAAAAGACAGCAACTGTAAGGGCTAGCACTACTGTCAGACAGCATGCACACCAGACGGATTTTCTCAGTCAAAGGATATCATCATACGGACAGTCCAAGAGGAAACCTATCTAAGAGAGTTTGAGTGCATCAGGAACCAGGGAACAATTCCCAAAGACAGCTCTCTGAGAGCCTTAGATCCATTCATTGATAAAGACGGCCTTCTGAGAGTTGGGGGTCACATCACATATGCAAAACTCGGACACGACGAGAAGAACCCCCTGAACATCCCGGGGAAGCATGACATCACAACTTTACTGGTGAGGCATTACCACAAACGGATCCAACACCAGGGACACCTTTTCACAGAGGGAGCCATCCATACAGCCGGTCTTTGGATAGTTGATGGTGAAAGGTGCTTGAACAGCATCATCCACCTGTGTGTCACCTGTCGGAGACTTTGTGGTCTTCGTCAGGCACAGAAGATGGCCAGCCTTCCTGCTGATCGTCTCTCCACCGAACCTCCATTCACAGATGTCGGCCTGGACATATTTGGTCCATGGACCGTCACCTCTCGCCGGACAAGAGGAGGCCACACCCACAGTAAGTGGTGGGCCGTCATATTCACCTGTATGAGCGTGAGAACCATTCATATCAAAGTCCTTGTGTCACTGGATACATCAATCTTTATCAACGCCCTGAGGCGTTTCTTCTCGATCCGAGGCCCAGCAAAGCAGATTCGTTCCGACCGCGGGACCAACTTCATTGTTGCCTGCAAGGAACTTAAGATGCCCTCGAACATCAACAATGACTCCATGGATACCTACCTGTCAGAACAGGGCTGAACCTGGATATTCAACCCGCCTCATGCCTCTCACATGGGTGATTCCTGGGAGAGGATGATTGGCATAGCAAGGTGAATCCTGGATATTATGTTCCTCCAACAGGGTCATTCAACGCTAAGTCACAAAACGCGCACTACTCTGATGGCAGAAGTGGCTGCCATCATCAATGCCAGACCTACGGTTCCAGTCACTACAGATCCAGATGACCCTCTCATACTTACACCTGCTACTTTCCTCACACAGAAAGTGAGTATCCCTTAAAGTCCTGTGGTGACTACGGAGCCAAGGACCTCTTTAAGCGGCAGTGGCTTCAGGTTCAACATCTTGCAAATACCTTCTGGGATAGGTGGAGGAAACAATACCTCTCTTCACTTCAGATAAGAATGAAGTGGCTGTCAAACCAGCCCAACCTCGAGACTGGAAGCATTGTCCTCCTCAAAGACAAACAATTCAAGAGGAATGAATGGCCTGTTGGACTGATCACTCAGGTCTTTCCCAGCAAGGATGGTAAAGTCCGTAAAGTCGAGGTTACACTCTGCAAGCAAGAAGGAATTAAGCTCTTAGGCCCGTCACAGAGACTGTCCTTCTCCTTCCTCCAGAGGTCTAAACAAACAAGGTCTCTTATATGGACATTCCAGAGTTATCAGAGTGGCATTCTATAATGCCAGGTGGGGAGTGTTCTGTTTTAGTTTCCAGTGCCAGTTTTTTATCCAACGAGAGACTGGGCCGACGGAAGCACGAAGGTGGCCGCGGTCACGCGTACCGACGAGATGCCGTACACGACGGGGTAAGAAGAAACGACTAACAGAGGCAGAGGGGACCGTTCACACGGTCCCAGAACCCATGGGACTGTGTGTTTTTTAATTTATCAAGCAATATATTGAGTCCTGCCCATGTTTCCTTGCTTAATAAAGGGTTATATTTTGTCCCTACAACTCAGTGCAACAAGTTTGATGTATAGGTAGACATGTTTCAGTTTATTTCTTTTTATTTTCTTTTTACATCCGTTTAAGGGAATACTTTAGCTCCCCTAATCGTGATATTTCAACTGAACATGTAGGTGGCTCACTTGCACATACTCCGACTCCTTTCAGAAGTAAGAGTTATTTTGTACCTCCAACCAATCACAATCACTCTATTGAGACATATTGCAGACTCGTTGAAAAAGATGTTGGTAATCTCCTTAAGAACAAACATGAGTACATATATTTTCAAAATTTACCCAATGATGAAAAATAAGCTTTGCTTGATTTACAATATGATACGTCAGTTCTTACCCGCCCTGCTGATAAGGGTGGGTCGGTTGTACTCATGGATAGGACCGTTTATGTAAATGAGTGTCACAGACAACTGCTTGACAACACATTTTACAAGAAACTCAGAAGTGACCCCACTTCCCAATTTCAGAACACTATCTTTACTGTCCTAGATGGGTATTTAAGTTCTGGTCAAATCACCAAAAAATAACAAAAATGTTTGGCAATTCAACACCCTAAAATTGCCACTTTCTATATTTTGCCTAAATTACACAAGAATGTATATAGGGTGCCCTATTGTAGTGGGCATTGATGCAGTAACAGCCCCTTTATCAACCTTTTGATTACTTTTTTATTAGACCTCTCGCAGAACAGCTCCCCTCCTTTGTAAAGGACACCAGCAGAATGATCTCTATTATTGAATCTCTTGATCCTCTCCCTGATATTACCTTGCTAGTTACTTTTGATGTTGAGTCGTTATATACGAATATTCCACACGAGGGCGGTATTGAAGCCATGGAACATTTTCTTCTGCAACGTGACCCAAATGAACTACCTTCCAGTGCATGCATTATAACATTGGCTGAAATAGTACTCACACACAACTACTTCATGTTTCTGAATGATTTATTTATTCAGAAGAAGGGTACTGCTTTGGGATTCCCTATGACGCCTAACTATGCTAATCTGTATGTGGGTTACATTGAGAAACAGTCAATTTTCAATCCTCTCAAAAATGTTTTCTTGCCTAACATAATTATTTGGAAACGATACATTGATGATATTTTTGTTCTATGGAGGGGTGATTTAAAACAGCTCCAGGCATTCCATGCTTTTCTTAACTCTTGTTGTGAGCACCTGAGATTTACTATGCAATCTGACACACGTCAAATCAGTTTCCTTGATCTTCTGATGTTGTGTGAGGATAATGTTCTTTACACTGATCTTTACAGGAAACCTACAGATCATTACAGTTGTCACCCGTTTCCCTTGAAAAACTGTTTGCCCTATAGCCAATTCTGTCGAATCAAAATAATTTGTAACAATCAGATTTTGACCGAAATATGGCTGCGACACAAAGAAAATTCAAGGACAAAATGGTCAGATTAATACTGCCATTGAGAAAATCCAAAACAAATTGAGACCTGATCTCTTTCAGGGACAGTCTTGCAAAAAGAAGCATTCTTGTGTTCTAACTACACGCTATTCAAAGTGCTCTGAACAAATTAAGGGAATCGTTCACAAACATTGGCACATTCTAAGATCTAATTGGTTGTATTCTCGCGGGGCAGAAACCTCAGAGATCAATTGGTCAACTCGGATTCACCACCCCTAAATATCCCTGCACAACGTCTATTTGTGCCTCTACCGGATGGAAACTACAAGTGTAACAGCTGCGCTCAATGCAATGGCACTTACAAATGTAGATCCTTTAAACACCCCCAAACAGGGAAACAGATCCCAATCAAATGTGTTATTATGTGTTCCACTAAGGCAGTTATTTATCTTATAACTTGTCCTTGTGGTAAACATTGTGGGTAAAACAAAGTGCAAATTAAAAGTATGAATCTCGGAGCATCGTAGCACCATTTGGTGCAAAAACACGACATACACACTTTTTGGAAGCAAACCACTCGATTTTGTCCCCATGTTATATTGGCATTGAACATGTCACCCTCCCTAGGAGAGGGGGTGACCTTGACAACTTATTGTTAAAATGAGAGGATGCCTGGTTCTTTAATTTAAAGACCCTTGCTCCCTTCGGTCTTAATGTAGATTTTGTTTTTAATATTAATGTTTTTTTTGTTGGAGTACTTACCTTGAATTTGGCTCCCCCTATAGTTGATCAGGAGTAATTTCCTTAGCTAGAAAATTACCCATCATGTGACTTGTTAGGAGGAAGTTGGTCATTAGTTTTATTTATTTTTGTCGTTTACATTTAGTTTTATTTATTTTTATTTATGGGGTAGATCAGCTTTAATATTGCAGATAGATTGTAACTTCCATCAATGTAATTGTCTGCATCACTTCCAATCCCCCATATATATTTTTTCACAATATATATATATATATATATATATATATATATATATATATATATATATATATTTGTTGGTCATTGTTGCCTCATATAGAGCTCAGAGTGCTCTGTTTCAGTTGTCTGCTTACAATTTTTATACGCTACGAACAACGAACACAATTGCATTTTATCGATGACAATTTGAATGCACAGAGATAACGTGATGAGATCCTGAGGCCCATTGTCAGTCCCATTCATCCGCCGCCATCACCTCATGTTTCAGCATGATAATGCACGGCCCCATGTCGCATGGATCTGTACACAATTCCTGGAAGCTGAAAATGTCCCAGTTCTTCCATGGCCTGCATACTCACCAGACATGTCACCCATTGAGCATGTTTGGGATTCTCTGGATTGACGTGTATGACAGCGTGTTCCAGTTCCCACCAATATCCAGTAACTTCTCACAGCCATTGAAGAGAAGTGGGACAACATTTCACAGGCCACAGTCAACAGCCTGATCAACTCTATGCGAAGGAGATGTGTTGAGGCAAATGGTGGTCACACCAGATACTGACTGGGTTTCTGATCCACACCCCTACTTTTTTTAAAGGTACACTATATGACCAAAAGTATATGGACACCTGTTCGTCGAACATCTCATTCCAAATTCATGGGCATTAATATGGAGTTGGTCCCCCCTTTGCAGCTTTAACATAATCCATTCTTCTGGGAAGGCTTTCCACTAGATGTTGGAATATTGCTGCAGGGACTTGCTTTCATTTAGCCACAAGAACATTAGTGAGGTCGGGAACTGATGTTGGGCGATTAGGCCTGGCTCGCAGTCGGTGTTCCAATTTATCTCAAAAGTGTGCAATGGGGTTGAGATCAGGGCTTTGTGCAGGCCAGTCAAGTCCTTCCACACTGATCTCGACAAACCATTTCTATATGGACCTCACTTTGTGCACGGGGGCATTGTCATGCTGAAACAGGAAAGGGCCTTCTCCAAACTGATGCAACAAAGTTGGAAGCACAGAAAGGTCTAGAATGTCATTCTATGCTGTAGAGTTAATATTTCCCTTCACTTGAACTAAAGGGCCTAGCCGGAACTATGAAAAACAGCCCCAGACCATTCAACTTTACAATTGGCACTATGCATTCGGGCAGGTAGCGTTCTCCTGGCATCCGCCAAACCCAGAAAACGCGTTTCCACTGTTCCAGAGTCCAATGGCGGCGAGCTTTACACCACTCCAGTCGACGCTTGGCATTGTGCATGGTGACCTTAGGCTTGTGTGCGGCTGCTCAGCCATGGAAACCAATTTCATGAAGCTCCAGATGAACAGTACTTGTGTTGACGTTGATTCCAGAGGCAGTTTGGAACTCGGTAGTGAGTGTTGCAACCGAGGACAGACAATTTTTACGCACTACACACTTCAGCACTCGGCGGTCCCATTCTGTGAGCTTATGTGGCCTACCACTTTGCGGCTGAGCCGTTGTAGCTCCTAGACGTTTGTACTTCACAATAACAGCACTTACAGTTGACCGGGGCAGCTCTAGCAGGGCCGAAATTTGACAAATTGACTTGTTGGAAATGTGGCATCCTATGGCGGTGCCACGTTGAAAGTCACTGAGCTCTTAAGTATGGGCCATTCTACTGTCAATGTTTATCTATATAGATTGCATGGTGGTGTGCTAGATTTTCTACACCATTCAGCAACGGGTGTGGCTGAAATATCAGAATCCACTAATTTGTAGGTGTCCACATACATGTAGTGTATACAGTGGGGGAAAAAAGTATTTAGTCAGCCACCAATTGTGCAAGTTCTCCCACTTAAAAAGATGAGAGAGGCCTGTAATTTTCATCATAGGTACACGTCAACTATGACAGACAAATTGAGGAAAAAACATTGAGAAAATCACATTGTAGGATTTTTTATGAATTTATTTGCAAATTATGGTGGAAAATAAGTATTTGGTCACCTACAAACAAGCAATATTTCTGGCTCTCACAGACCTGTAACTTCTTATTTAAGAGGCTCCTCTGTCCTCCACTCGTTACCTGTATTAATGGCACCTGTTTGAACTTGTTATCAGTATAAAAGACACCTGTCCACAACCTCAAACAGTCACACTCCAAACTCCACTATGGCCAAGACCAAAGAGCTGTCAAAGGACACCAGAAACAAAATTGTAGACCTGCACCAGGCTGGGAAGACTGAATATGCAATAGGTAAGCAGCTTGGTTTGAAGAAATCAACTGTGGGAGCAATTATTAGGAAATGGAAGACATACAAGACCACTGATAATCTCCCTCGATCTGGGGCTCCACACAAGATCTCACCCCGTGGGGTCAAAATTATCACAAGAACGGTGAGCAAAAATCCCAGAACCACACGGGGGGACCTAGTGAATGACCTGCAGAGAGCTGGGACCAAAGTAACAAAGCCTACCATCAGTAACACACTACGCCGCCAGGGACTCAAATCCTGCAGTGCCAGACGTGTCCCCCTGCTTAAGCCAGTACATGTCCAGGCCCGTCTGAAGTTTGCTAGAGTGCATTTGGATGATCCAGAAGAGGATTGGGAGAATGTCATATGTCATATGGTCAGATGAAACCAAAATAGAACTTGTCGTGTTTGGAGGACAAAGAATGCTGAGTTGCATCCAAAGAACACCATACCTACTGTGAAGCATGGGGGTGGAAACATCATGCTTTGGGGCTGTTTTTCTGCAAAGGGACCAGGACGACTGATCCGTGTAAAGGAAAGAATGAATGGGGCCATGTATCGTGTGATTTTGAGTGAAAACCTCCTTCCATCAGCAAGGGCATTGAAGATGAAACGTGGCTGGGTCTTTCAGCATGACAATGATCCCAAACACACCGCCCAGGCAACGAAGGAGTGGCTTCGCAAGAAGCATTTCAAGGTCCTGGAGTGGCCTAGCCAGTCTCCAGATCTCAACCCCATAGAAAATCTTTGGAGGGAGTTGAAAGTCCGTGTTGCCCAGCGACAGCCCCAAAACGTCACTGCTCTAGAGGAGATCTGCATGGAGGAATGGGCCAAAATACCAGCAACAGTGTGTGAAAACCTTGTGAAGACTTACAGAAAACGTTTGACCTGTGTCATTGCCAACAAAGGGTATATAACAAAGTATTGAGAAACTTTTGTTATTGACCAAATACTTATTTTCCACCATAATTTGCAAATAAATTCATTAAAAATCCTACAATGTGATTTTCTGGATTTTTTTTCCTAATTTTGTCTGTCATAGTTGACGTGTACCTATGATGAAAATTACAGGCCTCTCTCATCTTTTTAAGTGGGAGAACTTGCACAATTGGTGGCTGACTAAATACTTTTTTTCCCCACTGTATGTGACCAACAGATGCACATCTGTATTCCCAGTCATGTAAAATCCAAAGATTAGGGCCTAATGAATTTATTTTATTTCAATTCAGTGATTACCTAATATGAACTATAACTCAGTAAAATTGTTGAAATTGTTGCATTTATAGTTTTGTTTAGTATGTTTACGATGAAACAGAAATGTTTCACACTTATCTCTCCTTGGGGTAGTTACCACATACAGTAGCAATACAGATGAGAGAGACATACAAAGATATAGAGAAAGCTACATTACACAGTAGATAAAGCACTGCCTGTCTATAGAGAGAAGGGAGAAATAGCCGTAAAAGTCAGTCTTTCTTTTGTGTACTGATGAGGAGTTAAACTGACTTTACATAATTTAATTATGCACTTTGGTTGGTGTTGCGGAGGGCTGTTGCATCAGGGTTGGTGTTTGTCATAAGAGAGAAATGTTCTGACATTGGGCACAGGTATGGGCAGCTTCGCATGTTAATTAATGATGAAGATCCTGACAATATGCAGAGGCATGACAGCATTAAGCCAGTCGAGGCTGCCGCTTCCTTTGCATATTAATAAATGCTTCATTGTTATTTAATATGACAGCTGCTTTGAGGGCTACTATCAGACTCGTGTCCGTTATTCCGCGTTTTCCCGACTCTCCTGCCGTGATATTCTCCAAAGGAAATGGACTGAAACAGCGATGGACTAAATGAGAAGCACTCATTTTCTTTTCTTGTTAAAAAATATTTTCAAATGTTGCCTGTTGCATGCCCCAATGAACATGACCCCGTTGTGCTGGTTGTTTGTGGCCAAAGAGGAGTGTCTCTGTGTGTGTCTATGAGATGAGCAGACACAAACCTGGCTGTATGAATTTTTTAAGGTGACTTTGAAAAAATCCATGAAGTCAGGATTGTTTTGTTTGCATAGTAATGAATGCAGATTAGGAGGAGGAAGTGGGACGGGCCTTTCGACATTTAGACGTCCAGTCATTTTAATAGACTTGTTGCTCTGTTCTGAGATCTTGACGCCTCCTTATTAGATTGAGTGTTAGGTGGGTGCGAGTTATGAGCAAGTGACAATTGATCAGCTGAAATGAAACAATTATAGGAACAAAGGTTTCAATTTATAGACTCTGTAAATTATGTTATGTGAAGATAGGGTGGGGGTTGGAAGAAGGGGGGTCGGGGTGGGTGGGTGGACAGTGGCAGTGTGATGGATTGTAAGTGATAAAGAAGATAATCTACCTGTTTGAAACCATCTGCTTCAGATGAGACCAAATCTGTTTAGGTCCACCTCTTGGCAGATCTTGGTAAATTTGCCAGTTTTTGTAAAACTTGTAACATTTTCTGCCAAAAATTATCTCTTGGCAGACACACCTTTCAATAATTTCTCTCAACATCACAATGGCTGCTAGAATAGATTGATATAGACTGATCAGGTGAATCCAGGTGAAAGCTATGATCTTATTGATGTCACTTGTTAAATCCACTTCAATCCGTTTACATGAAGGGGATGAGACATGTTAAAGAAGGATTTTTAAGTCTTGAGACAATTGTGTATGTGTGCCATTCAGAGGGTGAATGGGCAAGACAAAATATTTAAGTGCCTTTGAACAGTGTATGGTAATAGGTGCCAGGCACACAGGTTTGTTTCAAGAACTGCAACGCTACTGGGTTTTTCACGCTCAACAGTTTCCACTCAAAGGTAATATAGCCAATTTGACACAACTGTGTGAAGTGTTGGAGTCAAAATGCATGGGGGGGGGGGGGGGGGGGGTGTTAACTCAATATTATGAAGGTGTTCCTAACATTTGGTATACTCAATCCTACACTGTAGGTGAAAGAAAAATTTGAAATGCCTCAGAGAATGTCATTTTCTGAACTCTAACAGTCCTTTGAGCCGCACCTGATTTGTGGCAGAATTTATCTTAGAAACAACCCCAGAGGTGATTTCAATATTTACTCTGCAGTCTGTTCTGCATACGTCTCATTTGGAAAACAGTTGACTCTTGGCCATTAGACAGAAATGAAAGGTGACCTTCAGGCTGGGCAGAGGCCACATTCATTAGGTGGAGAGAAGTATCACCTTCCTACCAAGCCTCCTGTGTGTGTGTGTGTGTGTGTGTGTTGTTTATGTGTGTCGTTCGAATGCATATGGAACAGCAGAGGAGCCATTGCAAACGAGAGGGCCCTCAGTGACATGATGTGTACTGTTTGTCAATATGGTCCCAATATATTTTAAGATGCAAACAAGGCTTTAAATGATATGCACCTCCATGTCAGTGGCTCAGAATGTATCTTACCATCTGCATATCAGCTGTTGGAGAGAGGAGTTTTGTGTGTGTATGTCTACGTGGGTGTGTAGGGTTGTGAATTAGAGCTACATGTACGATTTCTGCCTCTCCTTGTACTTCCGTCACACAGCTAATAGCTGCTCTCGAGTCACGCCACTGAAATTTGACAGCTAAGATACACTCATATGTTGGCTTGTCCTGTGAAGAGTCTACATGCAAACCAAATTCCAAATGTACGCTGTTTGTTTAAGGGCACATTTTTTTCTCTTTCAGCGGCAGACTATTTTAACTCAAAGTTTTGGTTGAACTGCTATTTAATAGAATGTAGTATCTAAATGTTAGCTACAGTAGATACAATTGTCTTTATAAACTGTTTCATTGATACAACTGTTTGCCTTTACCCTTTTCCTCTCATGGACTTGGGTTTGCTTGCACACTTTTCCTCTCAGTGATATCTGCGTCATTGAATGTGGAAAACTGTACTCAAGTCATGTTTTGTAAACTGTAGCCAAATTTGGAGACTGGGTATATAAAAAAGTATTTCGCCCTGGCCCTTTACCTAGGTGACATTTGTTGAAGAGCCTTTCTTCTTTCTGTAAAACACTGTTTCTATTGCAAAATCTATCGCAAGATCCTAATTACATTCTCTAAATTAGCAATGTGACCATAGTAACCTCCAAGCTCATCATTAAGCTTTCTGACGGGCCGCCCCCAGGTGGTGAAGGTAGGAAACAACACCTCCACTTCGCTGATCCTCAACACAGGGGCCCCACCAGGGTGCGTGCTCAGCCCCCTCCTGTACTCCCTGTTCACCCATGACTGCGTAGGCCACGCACGCCTCCAACTCAATCATCAAGTTTGCAGACGACACACCAGTAGTTGGTCTGATTACCAACAGTGATGAGACAGCCTACAGGGAGGAGGTGAGGGCCCTGGCGGAGTGGTGCCAGGAAAATAACCTCTCCCTCAACGTCAACAAAACAAAGGAGCTGATTGTGGACTTCAGGAAACAGCAGAGGGAGCACGCCCCTATCCACATCGACGGGAACGCAGTGGAGAAGGTGGTAAGCTTCAAGTTCCTCTGCGTACACATCACTGACAATCTGAAATGGTCCACCCACACAGACAGTGTTGTGAAGAAGGCGCAACAGTGCCTCTTCAACCTCAGGAGGCTGAAGAAATTTGGCTTGGCCCCTAAGACCCTCACAAACTTTTACAGATGCTCAGTTGAGAGCATCCTGTCAGGCTGTATCAGCGCCTTATACGGCAACTGCACCGCCCAAAACCGCAGGGCTCTCCAGAGGGTGGTGCGGTCTGCCCAACGCATCACTGGGGGCACACTGCCTGCCCTCCAGGACACCTACAGCACCCGATGTCACAGGAAGGCCAAAAAGATCATCAAGGACATCAACCACCCGAGCCACGGCCTGTTCACCCTGCTATCATCCAGAAGGTGAGGTCAGTACAGGTGCATCAAAGCTGGGGCAGAGAGACTGAAAAACAGCTTCTATCTCAAGGCCATCAGACTTAAATAGCCATCACTAGCCGGCTACGACCCGGTTACTCAACCCTGCACCTTAGAGGCTGCTGCCCTATATACATAGACATGGAATCACTGGCCACTTTAATAATGTTTACATACTGCTTTACTCATCTCATATGTATATAATGTATTCTATTCTACTGTACTTTAGTCAATGCCGCTCTGACATTGCTCGTCCTAATATTTATATACAGTGCTATGAAAAAGTATTTGCCCCCTTTCTAATTTTCTCTACTTTTGCATATTCGTGATACTGAATGTTATCAGATCTTCAACCAAAACCTAATATTAGATAAAGGGAACATAAGTGAACAAATAACACAACACTTACATATGTATTTCATAAACAAAGTTATGCAACAGCCAATTCCCCTGTGTGAAAAAGTAATTGCCCCCTTACGCTCAATAACTGGTTGTGCCACCTTTAGCTGCAATGACTCCAACCAAATGCTTCATGTAGTTGTTGATCAGTCTCTCACGTCGCTGTGGAGTAATTTTGGCCCACTCTTCCATGCAGAACTGCTTTAACTCAGTGACGTGTGGGTTTTCAAGCATGAACTGCTCGTTTCAAGTCCTGCCACAACATCTCAATTGGGATTAGGTCTGGACTTTGACTAGGCCATTCCAAAACTTCCAAAATTGTTGCTTTTTAGCAATTTTCATGTAGACTTGATTGTGTGTTTTGGATCATTGTCTTGCTGCATGACCCAGCTGCGCTTCAGCTTCAGCTCACAAATGGATGGTCTGACATTCTCCTGTAGAATTCTCTGATACAGAGCAGAATTCATGGTTTCTTCTATTAAGGCAAGTCGTCCAGGTCCTGAGGCAGCTAAGCATCCCCAAACCATCACACCACCATGCTTGACCTTTGGTATGATGTTCTTACTGTGGAATGCAGTGTTTGGTTTTCGCCAGGCATAATGGGACCCATCTCGTCCATCAAGTTGACTCAAATTTGCCAAAAAGCACCTGGATGATCATCAAGACTCTTGGAAGTACGTTCTATGGACAGATGATTCAAAAGTATAACTTTTTGGACGACATGGTTCCAGTAATGCCTGGCGAAAACCAAACTCTGCCTTCCACAGTATCACAAATATGCAAAAGTAGAGAAAATTTGAAAGGGAGCAAATACTTTTTCATAGCACTGTATTTCTTAATTCCATTTACTTTTAGATTTGTGTATTGTTGTGAATTGTTAGATACTACTGCACTGTTGGAGCTAGGAACACAAGCATTTCGCTACTCCCGCAATATCATCTGCTAAATATGTGTATGTGACCAATAATATTTGATTTGATAAAATAAGTGTTTCTCTTACAAAGAACAGAGATGGCATTGACCAAAAAGCCCTAGTTTAATTATATGATTAATCAATATTTTCACTAATTACATTTCACTCACCTGAAATCAGTTCCAGTATGGCCTTGTTCAGTCATTGAAAATGACATATAATCTTAAGTTATTTGTATTCTGCATGTTTTGTGCCACGACTGGCCTTTCAAACCAATGAAAGCCAGAGGAGGACGTTTATTATGAGCAGCTCTGTTTTACTCACAAACCAGTGTTTCCCAAACTCCACAGCTGATTCAAGTTATCAAAGCTTGATGATCAGTTGATTATTTGAGTCAGCTGTGGAGTGCTAAAGAAAAAAACTAAATGTGCACGCCTTGGGGTCCCGAGGACCGAGTTTGGGAAACTCTGACATGAATAATTTGAATAGCAGTGTCGGTCATTATTCATTTTGTGTGACAGTGGGGTTAGATCTGGCAAAAACATTAGATGCTGTAATTGAAATTGCCTTCAACAAGTACTCAATACGAGTGTGTGCGTATGTCTGTATGATTTATCCTTTACAAACACACACACACACACACACACACACACACACACACACGTGCATACACTCACACATGCACACATGCAGTGCCTTCAGAAAGTATTCACACCCCTTGACTTTTTCCACATTTTGTTGTGTTACAGCCTGAATTTAAAATGGATCAAATTAAGACTGGCCTACACACAATACCCCATAATATACTGTATAATATCAAAGTAAAATTATGTTTTTTGAAATTTTAATTAATTAAAAATGAAAAGCTGAAATGTCTTGAGTCAATAAGTATTGAACTCCTTTGATATGGCAAGCCTAAATAAGTTCAGGAGTAAAAAGTAGCTGAAAAGGATTTGTATTTGTATTTATTAAGGATCCCCATTAGCTGCTGCTACTCTTCCTGGTGTCCAAACTAATTAAGGCAAAAACAAGAATGAAATAAAATAGTACATATAACATTATTACATCACTTCATATCTAAAATACAACATGTATATACCACCATGCATACATATGTGTAGAGTGTGTGTGCTGGCGTGTGCGTGTGTGTTTTTATGCAAGTATGCGTGCCTGTGAGTGTGTGTCTCCTCACAGTCCACATTGTTCCATAAGGTGTAGTTTTATCTTGATGTGGAATAGATGTGGAATAGATTTCCATGCTCTGTGTAGTATTGTGCATTTTCCAAAGTCCGTTTTGGACTTGGGGACTGTGAAGAGACCACTGGTGGCATATCTTGTGGGGTATGCATGGTTGTCTGAGCTGTGTGCTAGTTGTTTGAACAGACAGCTCAGTAATTTGAACATGTCAATACCTCTCACAAAGACAAGTAGTGATGCAGTATTTTGAGCCAGGAGAGATTGACATGTTTGACATGATTGCATGTCATTAATATTAGCTCTCCGTGTACATTTAAGGGCCAGACGTGGTCTGTTCTCGGCCAACTTTAATTTGCCTATGTCCCTCTTTGTGGCACTTGACCATATGACTGGGCAGAGGTCCAAGTGCGACAAAACTAGGGCCTGTAGGATTTGTTTTGTTGATAGCAATGACAAGAAAGCAGAGCATCGCTCTATTACGGACAGACCTCTCCCCATCTTAGCTACCGTTGCATCTATATGTTTTGTCCATGACAGTTGGCAATCCAGGGTTACATCAAGTAGTTTAATCTCCTCAACTTGCTCAATTTCCACAGTATTCAAAAACATGCATCCTGTTTGCAATAAGTCACATAGATAAAGGTGTCCTTCCTAATTCAGTTGCCGGAGAGGAAGGAAACCACTCAGGGATTTCACCATGAGGCCAATGGTGACTTTAAAACAGTTACAGAGTTTAATGGCTGTGATAAGAGAACACTAAGGATGGATCAATAACATTGTAGTTACTCCAGAATACTAATCTAAATGACAAAGTGAAAAGAAGGAAGCCTGTACAGAATAAAAATATTCAAAAACATGCATCCTGTTTACGATAAGGCACTAAAGTATAACTGCTAAGAATTTGGCAAAGAAATCAACTTTATGTCCTGAATACAAAATGTTATATTCGGGGCAAATCCAACAGAACACATCACTGAGTATCACTTCATATTTTCAAGCATGGTGGTGGCTACATCATGTTATGGGTATGCTTGTTATCGACGAGGACTAGGGAGTTTTTTTTTGTTGATAAAAGGAAACAGAATATAGCTAAGCATAGGCAAAATCCTAGAGAAAAACCTGGTCCAGTCTGCTTTCCAACAGACACTGGGAGACAAATCCACCTTTCAGAAGTACAATAACCTAAAACACAAGGCCAAATATACATTGGATTTGCTTACCAATATGACATTGACTATTCATGAGTGTCCTAAGAACAGTTTTGACTTAAATTGGCTTGAAAAATCTATGGCAATACTTGAAAATGGCTGTCTAGCAATGATCTACAACCAACATGACAGAGCTTGAAGAATGTTTAAAATAATAATGTACAAATATTGTACAATCCAGATGTGAAAACTCTTGGAGACTTACCCAGAAAGATGTACAACTGTAATCACTGCCAAAGGTGATTTTAGCATGTATTGACTCAGGGGTGTGAATACTTCTGTATTTAATTTTCAATAAATGTGCAAACATTTCAAAAAACATGTTTTCACTTTGCCATTGTGGGGTGTTGGTGTATCAATTTAATCAATTTAGAATTCAGGCTGTAACACAACAAAATGTGGAATAAGTAAAGGGGTATGAATACTTTCTGAAGGCACTGTACACACATATACCCACACACACACCCATCCACCCACACAAACACACACACACACAGACACACACACACTTCCACACACATACAACAACCCCCCGACCACGCACATAAATAATGGCATCATGTCATTGCATATGTGTTATCCTGAGTCCATCTGTTCCTATCAAAGCACACATCAACGTCAATACAGTGTTAGGGGGGAGAGATAGAGCCAGCAACACATTCATAGCAATCACATGTACAACACAATATCTCGTCTACATGATAACCTGCTGCAAAGCTATTTCATGTCATAAGATGTCATATTTACCAGCCAGTGGGGAGAATGGGCTGCGTAGAGTTACATAGTAACATTGTGCCATTGTCAGCAGCATGAAAAAGCTACTCTCATAGAACATGTTACTGTTATTTTGGGTTTGTGATTTTTGTCATTTTTGTATTCCTTGCTACGCCAACATGTTTTCTGTTCAGGTATTTATGTTTTGATACAGTATATAATTAGATTGTAATGAAACATATATATATATATATATATATATATATATATATATATATATATATATATATAGTTTTGTTCTTGATTTAAATAATGTACATATTCAGCATTTGATATACTGTATGTATGCATTAATTGTTCTCTTCTCTCTTTGGCCTTCAGACAACACGTATAGAACGTCTTCAGGTTATATTCAATGTGTACTGTATGATGCACTTTATTTTGATGCATACATACAGTTGAAGTCTGTATGTGTTTGTGGTCCTGTTTGTAGCTCAGCTGGTAGAGCACGGCGGTTGTATCGCCAGGGTAGTGGGTTCGATCCCCGGGGCCACCCATACACAAAAATGTATGCACGCATGACTGTAAGTCGCTTTGGATAAAAGCGTCTGCTAAGTGGCATATTATTATTATATTATTATAAGTCGGAAGTTTACGTACACTTAAGTTTGACTCATTAAAACTTGTTTTTCAACCACTCCACACATTTCTTGTTACAAACTATAGTTTTGGCAAATTGGTTAGGACATCTACTTTGTGCATGACACAAGTACGTTTTCCAACAATTGTTTACAGATATATTATTTCACTTATAATTCACTGTATCACAATTCCAGTGGGTCAGAAGTTTACATACACTAAGTTGACTGTGCCTTTAAACAGCTTGGAAAATTCCAGAAGATGATGTCATGGCTTTAGAAGCTTCTGATAGGCTAATTGACATCATTTGAGTCAGTTGGCGGTGTACCTGTGGATGTATTTCAAGGCCTACCTTCAAACTCAATGCCTCTTTGCTTGACATCATGGGAAAATCAAAAGGAAAAAAACATGGTAGACCTCCACAAGTCTGGTTCATCCTTGGGAGCAATTTCCAAACGCCTGAAGGTACCATGTTCATCTGTACAAACAATAGTACGCAAGTAGAAAACACCATGGGACCACGCAGCAGTCATACAGCTCAGGAATGAGATGCGTTCTGTCTCATAGAGATGAACATACTTTGGTGCGAAAGTGCAAATCAATCCCAGAACAACAGCAAAGGACCTTGTGAAGATGCTGGAGGAAACAGGTACAAAAGTATCCATATCCACAGTAAAATGAGTCTTATATCATATAACCTGAAAGGCTGCTCAGCAAGGAAGAAGCCACTGCTCCAAAACCGCCATAAAAAAGCCAGACTACGGTTTGCAACTGCACATGGGGACAAAGATCATACTTTTTGGAGAAATGTCCTCTGGTCTGATGAAACAAAAATAGAACTGTTTGGCCATGATGACCATCGTTATGTTTGGAGGAAAAAGGGGGTTGATTGCAAGCCGAAGAACACCATCCCAACCGTGAAGCACGGGGGGTGGCAGCATCATGCTGTGGGGATACTTTGCTGCAGGAGGGTGGGGTACACTTCACAAAATAGATGGTATCATGAGGAAGGAAAATTATGGGGATATATTGAAGCAACATCTCAAGACATCAGTCAGGAAGTTAAAGCTTGGTCACAAATGGGTCTTCCAAATGGACAATGACCCCAAGCATACGTCCAAAGTTGTGGCAAAATGGCTTAAGGACAACAAAATCAAGGTATTGGAGTGGCCATCACAAAGCCCTGTCCTCAATCCTATAGAAAATGTGTGGGCAGAACTGAAAAAGTGTGTGCGAGCAAGGTGGCCTACAAACCTGACTCATTTACACCAGCTCTGTCAGGAGGAATGGGCCAAAATTCACCCAACTTATTATGGGAAGCTTGTGGAAGGTTAAACAATTTAAAGGCAATGCTACCAAATACTAATTGAGTGTATGTGAACTTCTGACCCACTGGGAATGTGATGAAATAAATAAAAGCTGAAATAAATTGTTATCTCTACTATTATTCTGACATTTCACATTCTTAAAATAAAGTGGTGATCCTAACTGACCTAAGAGAGGGAATTTTTACTAGCATTAAATGTCAGGAATTGTGAAAAACTGAGTTTAAATGTATTTGGCTAAGGTGTATGTAAACTTCCGACTTCAACTGTATATTGTTATACTGTAGAATACAGACAGAGTAACAAGAGGTGTGTGACAGAATGGCAGTGGGACCGGGGGTACACAGGTGCATATGTGCTGTAGGAAATTGCTCTATCCTCTAGACCAGGAGAAGGCAACTAGATTCAGCCATGGTCCAATTTTTGTCAGAGTGGATGGTAGGGGAGCTTGAACATGATTATAATAATTTGTACACAGCAAATTGCCCGAAGTAACACTTTATGATAAAGTTCCTTAATAAACCATTTATATTTGTAAATGCTAGTTATTCATTATGTATTAATAATTCATAAGATCATTCATACGATGTTTAATATAAAACATTTGTAAAAAGCCTTTAAAAAAGCAGCCAACCCTTGCTCTAGACCAACTAAGTGTAGCATTCTAAGTGTTATTCTAACTGTGTCCTGTTTTCTCTGGTGCGGTGTGTCCAGGGCTGACAGCAGCGGCGGCGGCAGCTGCCAACGCGGCCATCGCCGAGGCCATGAAGGTGAAGAAGATCAAGCTGGAGGTGATGAGCGGCTACCACGGCAACACCAACCAGCATGGGGCTGATGGCGAGAACGGAGACCTCAGCTCCAGCATGGGTGAGTCAGTCAGTGTGCCCTTCACACACACAGATGCAAGCTCATGTGCACGTAAATGTGCATGCAGGTGCTTACACTCACACAAACACATGCATCCAGATATCAAAGCAGGTATGAATACATATGCAGACACACAGACTCAGACACACACACACAGGTTCATAGTTTGCAGATCTCAGCTACATACAGCTTGTGTTGAAACAAAGCTGTACGTTTGTACACCTGAATGCCTCTCCAATAATCAAATCACCCGTAGCTCAAAGATACTGTCAAGCTAAGGTACTGGATTCCAAACATACCTATTCTTGCCAGTGTGGAGCACAATGTGGGTAGTTCAGAGAATACAGGTCCAGTTGAAACATCTACAAACTATTTTTGTCTTCCTTTTATTTATTTATTTGTACAATTATTGTGCATTTTAATATAAAGCTGAACACAGTGTCCAAGTCTTTGTAATGCAATGGTACGTTCTGTCTGTTAAGTCTTGTTCTCTACTGCACTGTAAAATCCAATCTAAAAACAACACAGACATTGTTAAATACTAAATGTAATCCATGAACACTGTATCCCAAAGCTATTAGCCATTAACTCAGTCTCTAATTTATTTAATGTAATCATTGCTTTTTCAATATGTGCCATTTCAATTAATTATTACCCAGCAATACAGACAGATTTAGCTAATATCACCACCAAGCCACTTAGCTTATTGTGGAAAATTATAATATAGTGTTGAATTATTATGAGCCCATTACAAATTATAGGCTCCATGTAATCCCTAAAGCTTTGATTTGCAAAATAGTGTTTTTGATTCACTTGCTCTTGCTAAGTGTCTCGACTCATGAATACATTTCAACAGAAGTACTTGACACTGTATATTTGAGTAAAAACTGGTCACTACGCAGAATGAACAAAGAAGCACAATTATTTTAAAAGATGTTGTACGGTTTTAGTTTAATGTGTACTAACAACTGTTAACACAATGTAAAAATTGAATAATTATTTTTTATTTTTGTTTCTCTCCGTAGCACACGCACTTTCAATATTTCAGTAATAAATTATTTTATGTTTTCAGTGTGTTAATAGTTTTTAGTATACATATTTTCAAGATGACTGATGAGAAGAGAATCGTCCAACCCATCGGGTATCACACTACATACACCCTCATATGCCATGTCTTGAAATATGCAGATAGATGGAATAAAAGTATGTTTACATTGTAACACTTACGACACCCAACTTTCTAGCTCCGCCCACACTTTACGGACTTCATAGCATTCCCTGAAAGCATGGATTATTGAGTCATTATTAGTTTTACATTTAAGATATGTCTCTGCCATTGTGCTGTATTTTGTATCTTGTATAATACATTCTATACATTAGCTTATACTGGGTTAAGCATAACTTTTCATTAACTGTAATTTTGTTAGTTATGCTCCAACTTTCCCTCCATCTACATTGGTCAGTCCAAAATTGCTTTTTTAATTATGTCATGGAAGTAAACTTTAAATTTTTTATTTTACCAAGTAATTTACAGTTTCTTTGCCTTTAGTTTTCCATGTGGACCAATTGATCGGTGAATTCTGAAAAGCTATCCTAGGATTGTTCAAAGAGTTTGTGTTTTTAGGAAGTTATATTGGAATACATTTCATTTTCTTCCATATTGTTATAGTGTTCTTAACTATAAAGTTGTTAATGTTCTTAGCTTTATACACGTAGAATATTCTGGGGATGAGCATGTGCATCTTCAATATGCACCCATTCTTCTTCTTTAGTGCATTTAAGTATATGTCATAGGTAAAAGCCTTGGGTAGCGCGTTTATACAATTCCAAGTCTGGAAGGTTAAAACCACCCTCAGACTTAGGAAGATGTAAAATGTCTGTTATGACCGAGTATATTTTTTTAAAGAATATCTTCGGTGGGGTAATTGGTATTACCGAGAATATATATAAAAACTTTGTGAGCCATGCCATTCTGAAAAGGTTTATTCTACCTGTAAAATGTATGGGAAGATTGTTCCATTTAATTAGATCTGCTTTCATATTGTTGATAATGGGATAAATGTATCTTTATATATTTGTTGTTTGTTGTCACTTATAAAGTATCCTAAATATTTGATATTTTTTGTTGTCTACTTAAAGGATGGCTGATATGTTTTCATATTTTTTGAGATGCACAGTTCATGAGCTCTGAGGTCATCAATAGACCAATAAAAATAAAAGGAAATGGATATACGACCAATAAGAAAACAAGGCTACGAGGTTACCGAAATCAAGAACATTTTGAATAAGAGCTAATAAGAATGACAGTGGAGCTAATAAGAAACTGTTTTATCTTTTTACAATTTAAATTGAATCCTTGAGCACATGGCCGGCCAGCCACATGCCCTGAAGAATCATAATTATGTTGAAGGGAGCAGCTGTGTGTGTGCGCGCGTGTACATGTGTGTGTGTGTGCATCTGTATGCATGTCTGTGTTTATTTGTGTGTATACACACACGTGTGTGTGTGTGTGTGTGTGTGTGCGTGCATGGGTGTGGATCCACATGCATATTTGTGTGTGTGTTGGTGTGGATACGCGGCCCACGGAATTAGCTTCCTGAGTGAAACATATGGCGGTGACGCCTCCTGGCCCCATCCACAATCAATTGGATTATTTTCCTGTAATATTTACTCGCAGCGATGAGATGCTTGTGTGCATGGTGATGAACAGTCTGCCACTGGCATTTGAAGGTGACCTGTCACTGTGTATGGACAAATCTCTCGTTTGCAGAAATGTAGAAAATAAATCATTAGGGGCTAGGCAGGGAGACAGAGGCACCATCTCTCTGCCTCTGTCTCTGTCTCTGTCTCTGTCTCTGTCTCTGTCTCTGTCTCTGTCTCTCTCTCTCTCTCTCTCTCTCTCTCTCTCTCTCTCTCTCTCTCTCTCTCTCTCTCTCTCTCTCTCTCTCTCTCTCTCTCTCTCTCTCTCTCTCTCTACCCCCCCTGTTTCCCTCTCTCTCTTTCTCTCCTTCTTCCCCCTCTCGCTTACTCTCCCCAGATTTAAATCGCTCTCAGATTTATGATTTGAATTAATGCTTTGTTTCGTTAAAGCAATGGCTTGCTGAGAAAAATTATGTTTGGTACTGAAGCCATCCTTATATTGATTACTGGGTGTCGCAGCAATGTCTTGTTTATATCAGCCACTCTTGTGTGACATGGTGTCCAGCAGAAGTCATCTTATTCAGTGGTTCTCAAACCTCTCCTAGGGGACCCCCAGCCATTCCAGGTATATTTCCAGAGCTAGCATACCTGATTGAACTTGTTAACTAATTATGTGAATCAGGTGAGCTAGTTGAGGGCTACAACAAAATGGTGAAATGTCTGGGGGTCCCTGAGGGCAGGGTTTGAGAACCACTCTTTTGATGGGCCACGGAGAGAGAAATGAATGTTTAACCAACATTTATAAAGGGAAAATCAACATTCCTTCAATGTTATGGCCTACAGTAGTATAGTATAGTCTGCGGAGAGAGAGCAACGTTTAAAAAAGGGAAAGCAACATTCCTTCAATGTTCCTTCAACATTATGTAATTAGTATAGTCTCTTCAGATGGGCCACGGAAAGAGAGCAATGTTTAAGCAACGTTTAAAAAGGGAAAGCCAACATTTCTTCAACATTGAAAATGGAAAAAGCACCCTTCTGTCTATGTTTAAATTGCTAGTTGTACATAAATGTTTGTTTCAATAGACCAGGAAGGGTCAGCTATTGTCAAATGGAATTTATCCTCAAATACTTACCTGGTTAAATGAAGTAGTCATGGTTGTGAAGGGATCTCTTTTACTGCAAGGAAACAAAAAAGTAACCCATTCCACTGTAGCATTAAGTGTGAAGTGAATAAAACAGTTCCTTTGACACACACCATGAAGAGCATAAACATTTTGCTCATGTTTGCAATATAATCTGCTTCACTCTCAGCACTCAGGCCCTTGCTGATGATACTGTTTAGGCTAATGCTTATACTGCAGGGCAGTGCTGATGAGGAAGTGAATGCATGCTCTCTTTTAAAGAGAGAGAGAGTTCATACTAATTCAAAAAGGGTTGATAGTGATAATGATATTGTAACTATTGAAATATGTAATACTATTAGTTTGAGACAAAAGCAGAGACAGTGGCAGATACAGGCATACAAGGCAGGGGCAAAGCAGAGCCAGAGAGATAAATGCAGAGGCAGATACAGAGATAGTGTTAGATGCCGAGGCAGGGACAGAAACAAAGGGAGGGACAAAGGCAGAGGCAGACACAGAGGCAGACACAGAGACAGAGAGACAGAGACAGAGCTAGAAACAGAAGCAGAAAAAAATAACAGAGGTAGAGAAGGAGGCAGACAAAGACAGAGGTAGAGACAAAGGCCAAGACAGAGGCTGAGACCGAGACAGGGAGTGAAGGACACCTTGTTCTGTTGGTGGAGTAGGATTGCTCTGTGTCTGCCGGCTTTGTGTTGATGTCAATGGAACAGGCTAAGGTTTCTCTCCCCCACATCAAATAGAGAGCAAGACAGAGAGAGAGAGCTTGTTCTCTGATTAGACAAACAGTTTGTCTCTGAGTGTTGACCCTTGTTGCTTCTGTGTGTTGCTCTGGATGGGAGTCTGTTAGATGGCTAATGTGATGTAGTTGTTGAGCGTCTTCACTGCAAGTATATTGTATGTTTTAAATATTCAATAAAAAATAAAAAAGTTTGTCTCTCACTCTCTTTGATTCTCCCTGGCAGTCTTGCGAAGGAGGTGGTGTGTGTTGGTTTGGAAGGGGGTTCAGAGGCCCTCTCGATGTGTACAATGTGGATTGTTCCTGTGGCTTTCAGGAAATGCCACAATTACTGATCACAGACCCAGGCTAGAGCATGTGTGGCACTGGGCCTTTCAGTTGGCTAAACGGGCAGCCAGCTAAATCAAAATGTATTCGTTGCGTACACAGTTTAGCAGATGTTATAGCGGGTGCAGCGAAATGCTTATCTTACTAGCTCCTAACAATGTAGTAAAATGTCAAACAGATACACAAATAATTCATTTAAAAAACAAGAAAACAGAAAGAACAACAAGAAATCAAGAAATGTCAGAATGAATCCAATAACAGCCTAATTAGCACAGTAACAGTGATCCACATGCAATCTATATGTATTTTCACTGGATGAATTTACACAAATACAAGGAATGCAATATACAGTAGCAGAAATATTAGAATGAGCTATGTCGAGAAGTATATACATATACAGTACAGTATATAAATATACAGTGCAAAAGTAAATTAGCTTCCGGATGTATGTGAATAATGTGTATAGACAGTATGTGAATAGAAAAGTTGTGAATAGCAGTAGTTATATAATGAATCATGACTACAGTATATACAGAATAAAGTGGTTAAAACAGTATGTAAAACATTTTTAAGTGGCAAGTGTTCAATGACTCTATATACATAGGGCAGTGGTCTCTAAGGTGCAGGGTAGAGTACCTGGTGGTAGCCAGCTAGTGACAGTGTCTGAGGTTCAGGGCAGGGTACTGGGCGGAGGCCGGCTAATGGTGACTTTTTAACAGTCTGATGGCCTGGAGATAGAAGCTGTTTATAAGTCTCTCAGTCCCAGATTTTATCCACCTGTACTGTCTCCACCTTCTAGATGGTAGTGGGGTGAACAGGCCGTGGCTCTGGTGGCTGGGGTCCTTGATGATCTTCTTGGCCTTCCTGTGACACCAGATGATGTAAATGTGTTGGAGGGTAGCCAGTGTGCCCCCGGTGATAGATTGGGCTGACCGCACCACCCTCTGGAGAGCCCTGCGGTTGCGGACGGTGCAATTGATGTACCAGGTGGTGATTAAGCCCAACAGGATGCTCTCAATGGTGCATCTGTAGAAGTTTGTGAGGGGCCAAGCCACATTTATTCAGCCTCCTGAGGTTGAAGAGGCGCTGTTGCGCTTTCTTCACCACACTGTCTTTGTGAATGGATGTGAACGCTGAGGAACTTGAAGCTTTTGACCCTCTTCACTGCGTCCCCGTCAATGTGGATGGGGGCGTGCTCTCTCTGCTGTCTCCTGTAGTCCACGTTGACGGAGATGTTATTTTCCTGGCACCACTCCGCCATGGCACTCACCTCCTCCCTGTATGCTGTCTCGTCGTTGTTGGTAGTCAGGCCTACCAATGTTGTGTCGTCAGAAAACTTGATGATTGAGTAGGAGGCTTGCGTGGCCACGCATTCATGGGTGAACAGGGAGTACAGGAGGGGGCTGAGCAGCACCTGTGGGGCCCCCGTAATGAGGATCAGCGTGGCGGAGGTGTTATTGCTGACCTTCACTACTTGGGGGAAGTCCAGGACGCAGTTGCACAGGGAGGGGTTCAGACCCAGGGCCCTGAGCTTAGTGATGAGCTTGGAGTGCACTATGGTGTTGAAGGCTGAGCTGTATTCGATCAACAACATTCTTACATAGGTATTCCTCTTGTCCAGATGGGATAGGGTAGTGTGCAGTGCAATGGTGATTGCGTCGTCCGTGGATCTGTTGGGGCGGTATGACAATTGTAGTGGGTCTAGGGTGTCAGGTAAGATGGAGGTGATATAATCCTTAACTAGCCTCTCAAAGCACTTAATGATTAGAGAAGTGAGTGCTATGGGGGGATAGTCATTTAGTTCAGTTACATTCACTTTCTTGGGTACAGGAATAATGGTGGACATTTTGAAGCAAGTGGAGACAACAGACTGGGATAGTGAGATATTGAATATGTCCGTAAACACATGCTCTCAAGACGCTGCTTACCACGGGTACTTCCTGCTTAAGTTTATGCATATAGACAGGGAGGACCAGGATGGAGGTGTCGTGTCAGATTTCCCGAAGGGAGGTCAGGGGAAGGCCTTGTAGCCATCCCAGAAAGCAGAGTAGCAATGGTCAAGGACGCTCTCGCCACGAGTAGCAAAGGAGATGTGTTGATACAATTTTGGGAGTGTTTTCCTCAGATTTCCTTTATTAAAGTCCCCAGCTACAATAAATGCGGCCTCAGGATATGTGGTTTCCAGTTTGTTCCTTGAGTGTCGTCGCGTTGTCGGCTTGTGGGGGAATGTACACGGCAGTCACTATAACCTAAAAATGTATCTCGGGAGGTAATGTGGTCGGCATTTGATGGTTAGGTATTCCAGATCGTGAGAACGAAAGGACTTGATTTCCTGTACATTACCACAATCACACCATGAGTTGTTAATCATGAGACATACCACTCCACCTGTCACGATCGTCGACAGATGAAGCGGACCAAGGCGCAGCGTGATAAGCATACATACTTTATTTCGTGTACACAACACGAAACAAAACAATAAACGAACGATACGTGAAGTCCTAGGTTACAACACAAACCTTTCGGAACAAGATCCCACAATAAACTGGTGAAAACAGGCTGCCTAAGTATTGTCCCCAATCAGAGACAACGAGCTACAGCTGTCTCTGATTGGGAACCACCCTGGCCAACATAGAAATAAACAATCTAGAACAAAACCCATAGAAAACTAAACATAACAAGTCCACACCCTGGCTCAACATTTAAGAGTCCCCAGAGCCAGGGCGTGACACCACCTCTTTGTTTCCCAGAGAGTTTTTTGTTCCTGTCCACGCGATGAATGGAGAACCCCGCTGGTTGTATGGACGGGGACAATATATCCAGAGAGAGCCATGATTCCTTAAAACAGTATGTTACAGTCCTTTATGTCTCTTTGGAAGGAGATCCTCACCCTGAGTTCATCTATTTTATTGTCCAAGAACTGAATGTTAGAGAGTAATATACTCTGAAGCTGTGGGTGAAATGTACGCCTCCTGAGTCTGACTAGGATCCCACTCCTCCTCCCTCTTTTTTGGAGTATCACCCGGGATAAATGGGGCTGCCTCGGGGAGTCCCAAAAGAATTATCCAGGTCTGGGAAATCAAATTTCTGGTCAAATTGCTGGTGAGTGACCGCCAATCTAATATCCAAAACTTATTTGGATAGGTAATAGTACTAGAAACGTTCTGAGCAAATATTGTACGAAATAACACACATAACAAAATAAGCTATTGTTTTTAATTAGCCAGCCAGACAGTCAGTCATTCCCTCCCAACGCACTGACCATGCACTGGCCCCAACCACGACCTTCATTACCGGGACAAAAAAGACTGTCAGCTGCTGCCCACTAACAAACACCTGCCAATTTCAAGAGAAGAAATTGCTTTTTTCAGGAGTGGGAATAGAAAACAAGTGTTTAAGACCTTGAGCTAAGAGGAGAGGAGAGAAGAAAACACACCTGTCTTTTTCCTCTCTTTTTTATTTCATCTACCTTTTCTTTCATTTCATGCCCCCCCTCTCTCTCTAAAATAGACATGACTGGTTCAGTGGCAGTCTCACTTAAACCGTAATTAGTGACATCATACAGTGGGGGAAAAAAAAATATTTAGTCAGCCACCAATTGTGCAAGTTCTCCCACAGAGAGGCCTGTAATTTTCATCATAGGTACACGTCAACTATGTCGCTGGGCAACACGGACTTTCAACTCCCTCCAAAGATTTTCTATGGGGTTGAGATCTGGAGACTGGCTAGGCCACTCCAGAACCTTGAAATGCTTCTTACGAAGCCACTCCTTCGTTGCCCGGGCGGTGTGTTTGGGATCATTGTCATGCTGAAAGACCCAGCCACGTTTCATCTTCAATGCCCTTGCTGATGGAAGGAGGTTTTCACTCAAAATATCACGATACATGGCCCCATTCATTATTTCCTTTACACGGATCAGTCGTCCTGGTCCCTTTGCAGAAAAACAGCACCAAAGCATGATGTTTCCACCCCCATGCTTCACAGTAGGTATGGTGTTCTTTGGATGCAACTCAGCATTCTTTGTCCTCCAAACACGACGAGTTGAGTTTTTACCAAAAAGTTCTATTTTGGTTTCATCTGACCATATGACATTCTCCCAATCATTTTCTGGATCTTCCAAATGCACTCTAGCAAACTTCAGACGGGCCTGGACATGTACTGGCTTAAGCAGGGGGACACGTCTGGCACTGCAGGATTTGAGTCCCTGGCGGCGTAGTGTGTTACTGATGGTAGGCTTTGTTACTTTGGTCCCAGCTCTCTGCAGGTCATTCACTAGGTGCCCCTGTGTGGTTCTGGGATTTTTGCTCACCGTTCTTGTGATCATTTTGACCCCACGGGGTGAGATCTTGCGTGGAGCCCCAGATCGAGGGAGATTATCAGTGGTCTTGTATGTCTTCCATTTCCTAATAATTGCTCCCACAGTTGATTTCTTCAAACCAACCTGCTTACCTATTGCAGATGCAGTCTTCCCAGCCTGGTGCAGGTCTACAATTTTGTTTCTGGTATCATTTGACAGCTCTTTGGTCTTGGCCATAGTGGAGTTTGGAGTGTTACTGTTTGAGGTTGTGGACAGGTGTCTTTTATACTGATAACAAGTTCAAACAGGTGCCATTAATACAGGTAACGAGTGGAGGACAGAGGAGCCTCTTAAAGAATAAGTTATAGGTGTGTGAGAGCCAGAAATATTGCTTGTTTGTAGGTGACCAAATACTTATTTTCCACCATAATTTGCAAATAAATTCATTAAAAATCCTACAATGTGATTTTCTGGAAAGAAAATGCTCAATTTGTCTGTCATAGTTGATGTGTACCTATGATGAAAATTACAGGCCTCTCTCATCTTTTTAAGTGGGAGAACTTGCACAATTGGTGGCTGACTAAATATTTTTTTCCCCCTACTGTATACTGTATCACTGTTTATGCTCTCTGTTTGGATCTCTCTCTCTCTCACTCTCTCTCTCTAACCCCGATTCTGGCGATCCACCTGACTCCTCCCCTCACCATGGCAATGGTAATACATCTTACATCATGTCTGTAATTAGCTGTGGGAATTCCATCCGATATCCACCAGACGATCCTGCCATGTACATCTTAAAGGTTTCACCACCTATCCAGCCTCAGGCCACCCCCAGCTCCAGCTCCCTCCTTACCCGGCTTCGGTGAGGGGAGCCTGGGCTGCAGAGCGGCCAAGTGACTGGGTGACATCATGTGTCTAGAGTAGAGGAAAAGATGAACAGTTGAAAGCAGATGTATTACATTTTTTTAACCTTTATTTTGAAAGGGAATCCATACTGAGACTAGGGTCTCTTTTACGAGCCCTGCATAAATGCATCAAACACATACACAATATACAAAATTACAAAACATATTGAGAAAAACAGACACATTTATCAACGTAAAAGTCTCCAATCATTACTCTGAACTGACCAAGGGGGACGAGAACATCTAATTTCAGAGAGCTCTGTAAGTTGTTCCACATAAAGGAGGCAAAATTACTAAAAGCAGCTTTACCCACCTCTGTGGAGACCAAAGGGGCCTCCAGTGTTATCCAAGCCTGAGACTGGGTTTGGTCATTTGTAAATGTAATTGTAATTAATGATGATAGATACATGCATGCACTTCTGCATGAGTGCTTTGTAGATAAACACAAGAAAATGCTGCTCTCTCCTTATATACAAAGAGGCCCAACCCACTTTTTGATACAACACACAATGGTGAGTTCTATAACCATCACCAGTAATAAACCTAAGGGCACAATGGAAAACAAAATCTAGTGGTTTAAGTGTAGATGCTGCTGCATGCATATACATAATATCCCCATAATCTAAAATAGACATAAAATATAATGTCCTTCATATTAACAAAAGTCACACATGCTTTGTTTCTGTAAAATAATCCAACCTTGAACTTGAAACTCAGCTCAGTGACATGTTTTTTTAAATGACAGTTTGTCATCAAGCCAGATACCATGATATGTGTAGGAAGGTACTCGCTCAATGTGTGTACCGTTCAAACTAGTCATTACAAAAGTCATTTAAATCTGGGTTACGGGACCTAAATAAAAAGAATGCATTTTGTTTTTGTTTGCATTTAGCACAGCAGGGGTTCAAACTGTAGAACCCAGTTCCTACATTTTAATATAAAAATGGATGTAATCAAAAAAACTATGCTACATTTTATCTCTGGGACCCTTAGGATGACAAATCAGAGCAAGATTACTGAATGTAAGTACATTATTTTACCTTCCAGAG